>NC_135401.1:312500-555000 GCF_051989625.1 Stigmatopora argus | reverse complement strand
TATGTTAAGGGAGCGAGGTGGAATCATCGTTTCTTTCACCCCCTTTTAATTTGACTTTTGCCTATTTCCGCTATATCCGGCGTACGGCAAAAGAATTGCCCTGGGGGAAACTGTTATGCCTGAACAAGCAAGTCCTGATAGGATCAGTATTTTTACAGCGCCTCCGATCATTATTTTGATTCCCAACTCTTAGCCGACAAGCGTATTGGCAGAATACTTGTTTAAATGCCAAATGACAAGTCCGTAACTATCACTTATTTAGGTCTTTTGCCGAGTAAACGCAGCTTATGGAGAAGCACCACCAATTTCGTCATACGCAGTTTCTGGGTGTGATGACAAGTAGGCTTTTTTGTTGTTGATGATGACGACAGGGCCTATGTCCAATTATTATTATTATTATTAAATGGCAGTAGGAAAAAAAACATCTTATAATAGCGTGCGCCAAAAATGCCGTTGACTCGAAAACCCCATTTTTAGTGTTTACTATCATTGCCTATATGCGGGTGATCACATGACCCGGGTCTTACCCGGAGGCGAGTTGCTGGATGCAGTCGAAGCTGCCCTGCGGATTGTCGCGGGCGACATTGGTGACGCCGAACGCGAAGACCTGAGCGTCGGCGCCGTTCTTGGAGCGGGGGAGTGTGATTTTCTGTGGAAGAGAAACGCCATCGCAAAATTAACACGGTGTTCCATTTGGGGCAAAAAAAATCACCGTGGAGTCTTACCCCTTGGTTTCCATTGAAAGAGATGGTGGGAGGAGCCAATGAAGCCTGAAAGAGAAGAGGATAAAGAAAAGCACATTGATGAGCAGCAACATTTTTGGGGGGGATTTTTTTGGATTTCGTACGTACATTTCAATTGGTGCACATATTGAATTGAAGCTAATGCAATACAACAACAACAACAACGTGGATTTGTGGTCAAACAAGTGCTAGACCTGCACCAGAGAAGAACTTTAGTCCAGATCCGCATCCCACCGGAAACCTGCGGCCCATTACGGAGCATAAAATACAACAACGGAGAACATCGGCTGTAGAAGAAGAGAAGTGCTGCAATCCAGGAAGTGCGTAGACTTCCTCTATCTTGCCCTAAGAAACCAATCGTGACCTTTTTTGGTAGCCTCCATTTTTTTCCACTTTGGTGCTTATGTCAATGTTTTGTGGGCCAGAATCTGAAGTCAGGAACTTTGCTGGAACATGTATGTGGACGCCAGGTCTTCATTGGGTTACCAAGTGTTTTTAGGGTGACCACAATGAGTCATTTGACCATAAATGTTGGTCGTGGTAGTCGTACAAAGTTTATGTTGTTGTTAGTAAAAAAAAAAGGTAGGGGTGTAAACATAGTAAAAAGTAGTCCCCATTATCGGCACTAAAATCATTTTGTAAAACCTTTTTTTAAATGTGTAATGGAGTACGTATTTGTACTTGGTTTCTTTGCCCCAGAACCGGACCCCTTTCTTTCTGTGTCCGTCCGTTCTTTTTCTTTCCGCATTCGCATTCTCTTATGTAACTTGGAATTACATTTCAACTTAAGAAGCACAAAAACACAATTCGTTGACTGCTTAGCACGAGGGAGGCTAAAAAGGCAGCTAAAGGCGTTAGCCTACCTTGCCGTGATGAAGATTGCTAATGGCTGTCGCCGCGCTGTCAGTTAGTTTGAGATGATACACGGAGATGTTCGCCGCCGAACGGCCGCCGTCGCCGCCGCTTCCCCCACCGGACAACCCGTAGCTGCGGTTCTCCTCCAGCATGGCCGCCTGGTCCGAGGCCCTCCGCCTGCCCGCCTACCTAGCTGGCCGGCCGGCCGGCTCCCGAAGGGAGCTCCGCGGTGAAGCAGGTGAACATTGGCCCGTGTTGAGAGACGATGGGGGGCAAAAAAAGGGCAGCGGGAAAAAAGGGAACCGCCTGTTGTCTGTCCCCTCTTTTTTTCTCGCGCTCTCTTCTGGAGTACGCCGTGTGACGTTATCGCACCAAAGCGGTTTTCATTGGTCCGCGGGCGTAAATAAATAGTGACGTCATCGTCAGTGGGTTGACTTCCTGTTTAGCTCATCACTTCCGTACACAGAAGTCACGTGATGATGGCCGCATGAGCTCGACGGGACGGCTGTTATCATTGGTCGGCCATTTTGTGTCAGTGCCGGTTTAACTTTTCATACTTTTCAGAGATGCAGTAAAATGAACGACTTATTTAAAGAGAAAAGTCGTCTATTTTTCAACGTCATATCCACGTTAATGACGCTTGTTACAAGTCAAAACCTTTGGAAATCCGTTGTTGATGAGTTGAAAACTAATTCTCGATGCATGTGATGTATGTTTATCATTGGTTATTTATATAAAAAACAGAGAGTCATTCATTACCCACCAGAATGAAATTAACACAACTAAACTGACTGCTGATGGCAAAAGGAGTGAAGTCGTTTTATTTGTTTTGAATATGTATCTACAACAAGGAGGGGACACAGGCAAAAATGACATGTTGAAAACAAACAAACAAAAATCATGATGTAATGCAGTTTTCCCACCTCCACCCCCTTGATAACTTTTGTCATTCTAAAGAATTTATACAATATTAAAAAAAAACTTCTTTTTATCTTTAAACAACACGAGACATTTCAGATGGGAAAACTACCAGACAATCAACAAAGCAAAGTCCCCCATACGGAAACAATGCCACATATTGAATACTGCTGAAATAAAATAAGTCCGAACTGAACAGAAAGTCCTCAAGAGCCCCTCCCCCTCCTTTTTTCCTCTTACAGTAATTTACAACAGCACAAGAAAAATACAGAAATGCTCATCGCTATGGACAGAAATAAAAAAGAGAATGACTGCATTTTTGGAAACCACTGGAAAAAATCCCCATTAAAAAAAAATTCCTTCATAGCTTAGAAGAGATATGTGTCAAGAAAATGGCCTCCTTCTGTCCGATTCACAGTTACATTTGTGCGTGACATTTCAAATCCAGAATTCGCCTTTTTTGAGCAAATATTTACCGAGTTTTTTTTCATCGTCGGCAAATGCATAAATCCTGCGCACGTGCACGAGCGCAGTATTTGTTTCTGCGATTTGAAATATCAAAACATGTCAATGATATCAAAAACATATTGTACAATATTTACAATAACAGATGGGAAGCTTCAACATGATTATTAATTATAGTTTGATTGACTATGAAAAAAAAATGGATCAAAAAACAAAAGGGATGCCACCTCATCTTTAAAATCAATTGAGGGAATAAAAAAAATATTACAATTTGCCTTTATGATTGGGTTAAAAAAGGAAAAAAAATTCTTACCAGCATCGAGCAGTGAGGTGACATCATTTGTGTTTCGATAATTCGGCCGTCTTTTGCAGTGTGCCTTTCGGATGAACAAAAAAAAGGAGCATCGTAATAATTAATGACAATAACAATACAATAATAAAAACAGCAATGTTACAATACATACATAGTTGAAAAAAAAACAGTTCAGTACAACAGCTCTGTTAAAAATGTACAAACAGAGATGGGGAGCAACCCATTAAAAAGAGTCCCCCCCCCCCCAAAAAAATAAAATAAGTCCGACTGTGGATGAAGATTCCAGAAAGCAGCGTCCGTCCTCGAGGGTGTCTCACACTCCGTTTGTCCTCCTTCATTGTCTATTGTCTGGGAAGAGGTTTACCCCATTGCCCTGGCCCGGCGGCCATTTTGCACGCCCCCGGCCGGCTCCCCCGTCTTTTTAACCAGAGTCCCGGCAAGTTTCGGAGGGGGGGGCTCCGGTGAGCTGGGGTTTGCGCGTGAAGAAGGTTGAGGGGGGAGGGAGAAGACCCCATCCCGAGGTGAGGTAAGGGTTCACGGGAGGGGAAACAACACAAAAAAACAGGTGCAGGAGGGGTACAAAATGGGACGAAAGGAAGAACAAAAACAAAAAAAGGAAAAAAAACAAAAGAAGAATCACACACTCATCGTCATGTTGGGAGAATACTGAAAAGAGAGAGAGAAACAGGAGGTTAGGAAGGCTCACATGGGCGCATGTGCAACATGTAACCACAAGAGGGCGCCACCGTCGAGATGGGAGAAATGCGCCTTTGATAGATGGCTCAACTTCCGTATCATCTCCAGATATAAAATGTTAATATTGTCGCCTATATGATTCAAAATGTGATCTCCACAACGCATGGACGCCAAGTGGCTAAGAATTTCATTTTTTTTTGGTTTTGCGCAAAGGTGCCACATTACGCGGCAAGGTAAGAGACTTACACTTTCGCTTTGGAACGGGTTCAAGAAGTTGCCGGCCATTTCGCCGTCGTCTCTCGGCGTTCCGGGCGGGTTGCTCATCCCCCCCATGTTATTCGGGGAACTCTGGACAAAAAATGGGGCGAGAAAAAGGAATAGAATTGATTAAATTAATCTACAACTCATTAGGAAGAGCATTTTTGTTGTTTTCGGTTTGCCAGATTTTTAAAAAAAAGTTTTGGGGTGTGGAATCCAAAGCTGATCTTACTTACGACGTCACTTTTCTTAAAAGTAGGAGGAAATACACTGCTTAAAATTGCAAAAAGTTCAATAATAATGACTTGTGGGTAGTTGTTTGCATGTAGAAGCAAATTTACACGGAGAAAAACTCATCCGTTTTGTATTCCGGAATGCAAAAAATGATGAAGAAAAACAACATAAATGTTCTTTCAAATTGTAGCCCAGTAAAATTGACCCATCATTTAAAACGCTGGCAGCCAATATTCCGTTATATACACAGGACGGCTAGTTACGTGAAATAAGTGAGGTTTTGTCACCTTTGGCAAGCCATCCATATCTCCAGAACCTGTGAAGAAAGCACACCACATTGGATTGCTATAAAAGAGTGGAGGAGCACGGCGACAAGGGCGAGGGCGCAAAAGTTCACGCACCGAGCGATCCGTTCATGTGGTGCGGCTCCATGGCTCCCATGGCGCCCATGGGCCCGTCGGGCCCGGGTCCCATGGGGAACTGCTGCGAGCGCCACAAAAAAATAAAGAAAAAATGATGGATATGTAGCCCTAAACTGGTACCGGCGCAGAAGTACGGTTGGCCCAATTTCATGTCTTGATTTGAGCGTGACTTACATTGGGTCTGTTGCCTCCTGGTCCGATGGGGTTCATCATGGTGTAAATGTTTTCGCTGGAGTTGGTGGAATCTAAGCAAAGGAAATAAATAGGCTCCGTTAACAGATTGGATTTGAATTTTAAAAAAAATAATAATAATGGTAAAGTGGGATAGAAAATGAACGGGGTTGAAAGATGGACTCGGGGATGCTAGGTAGGTGACGCACCACCTGGGCTGGGCATGATGGGAGTTCCGGGGGGACCTCCGCCGCCTGGGGGTCCCTGAGAGAAAGACATCAGCCATCAGGACAGAAAACTTCAATTTCATCATCATAATCATTTCTATCGGCCTTCCAAAAATCGCCAAGTAGGGTCACCCCTATTATAACTACTTTATTTATTATTACCGTATTTTCACGACTATAAGGCGCACTGCATTATAAGGCGCACCCTCAATGAATTACATTTTTTTTTTTCCATATATAAAGCACACTGGATTATAAGGCGCCCTGTCTATTTTGGAGAAAATTTAAGACTTTTAAGTGTGCCTTATAGTCGTGAAAATACGGTACTTTTTTCTTCAGTGCTGACTCCTAGTAGCAAGAATGGCTTCCGCATACAAGTTTTGGCACGTATTTTCACATTTTTATGAAATTCAAATAATAATTAATAGCAGAAAAACGTCACGATCATCGAGGGAAGACCGTATTTCTTTTTCCGCCTATAAAAGCACGAGGAAATCCATGGAGTCTAACGTGAAAGCGTGTTTCAGTTTCCATCAACTCACCACGTAATTGCCCGGAGACGAGGACGAGTAGGCTATCTGCCGAGGGGAAACAAACAAACACACGTACGGCCACGACTCAGCACGGGCAGACAAAGCACGGCGTTGGCGCCGACCGGGTCGCCATCCGCGAGCGAGAGCGCGCCACTCACCGAGTTGGCGTTAGGTCCCGGCCACGGCCCCCTGCCCCCGGGCCCCCTGCAACGAGACGGCGGAAAGTGAGTGGGGATGCTAAAAGTCCCCCGCTGGCGTCTCCGAGTCACCACCGTACATGTTCATCCCCGGCATTGGGCCGCCCATGGAGTTGGGCGGAGGCCTCATGCCGCCGTAATTCTGCGAGAGAAAGACCACAGGTGCCGTGGGAGAAGCGGCCACTTGTCGAGAGCGAGTCGTACCTGTGGGCCCATGGCCATTCCTCGAGGGGGGTTCATCCGCATGGGACCGCCCATGTTGGGGTGCCCTGAAAGGAAAGCGTACCCGAGTCACACATGGCTTTTTCTTTAAAACTAAAAAAGGACTTCTACTCATACCTTGCGGTCGCGTGGGATCCAAACTGTTTGGCATAAGAGGCTGAGATCCCGGGATTCCGCCTGGAGGCTGAGAAACCATAAGAAACCATAAGACAGCGACCGTGAGACACCGTAAGACACGACCCGGTAAAAGTGACTCCAAAGACTTCCCCGTACCTGATTTGGCATTCGGAGAGCGGGTCGCGGTCCTCCCGGGTACCGCGGCGACATGAAAGGCTGCCAAAAGACAACGGGCGCGTCACCCACGGTAAGGCCCAGGACACGCAAACGAGGTGGCTAACGCGGACTAAAGACAAGACACGGATGGCGCTCGTAACCCGACCTGACGGCCACCACGGCAACCTTTGGAAGAAGCCCGAGGGCGGCTAACTTTGCCGGCTAACTCCGATGCTTCCATTTAGGAGGCTTCAAGTGTGGGATGCTAGCGGATGTGTGCTCGCGCCCTTAATTTATTCATAAGAAGCTAGAAAAAGCAAGCAGAGCACGGGAGGTGTGTGTGTATATATGTGTGTGTGTGTGTATATGTGTGTATATACGTGTGTGTGTGTGTATATGTGTGTATATACGTGTGTGTGTGTGTGTGTGTTGAGGGCAGTGGAGCGGCTAAGTGTGCAACCCCCACAAGCAGCTCCGGGGGAGGGGCCAGGAGTGAATAATTTATTCCGCATACGATGCCGACCGGCCGGGCCTCACGGACATTTTTTCCCAGTGGCGAGCGGAGGGGGCGGGGTTAACGCTGGCAGAACCGGAAGTGGAACCACAACCAGATTGACACGAAGTGAAAGGCTTGCCGGACAGTGTGTGTGTGTGTGTGTGTGTGTGTGTGAGTGTGTCTTACCTGGCCGTGGGGTCCCATCATGGGGTTGCTTGGGTTGTGTGGAGGGGGCTGCGCGTGGGGGGACTGTTGAGAGCCAGGCGGGCCCTGGAAAAACCCTGGGGGTATGGGACCGCCCGGCATGGCGTCGTTGGGGGGCATGTTGCCCATCACCGGACTGGGGGCCGCCGCCGCACTCTAAAAAAAAAAGCATAGTAGGCAACAAGGCGCTCATTGGGTGGGACATTTGCAAAGTGCGATGTTTGCTCATTTGCTGAGGGGGGCACTCTGGGTATGCTCCCCTCATTATGACAGACGTCAAGTGGGGAAAGAGAATTTACACATTTTTGCAGACTTTTAGAATCCGACCGTTCAAAAATAAAAGCTCAATATGATCTAATGCTTTCCAAATGGTCAATTCCTGGAAAAAAAGCAAATCAAGCATGAATCCCGTTTTGGTTTTAGTTAACACACATCTAGACTTTTTCCTAAATGAAGACCATTTCAAAAAGCAGGTAAGCAAGGTCACTTAAACGTCCCAGGGTGGCGCCGTACCGCGCAGGTTTCCGTCCCCCGTTGGTCTATAATTCAATTGGAATCTATTCATTACGGGCAGAGTTTGTTTTGGCCCGCTGAAGCGGGCGGGCTTAGCAAATGTGTCAATTGGGATTTAAACAAATCAAAGCATTACACGCATTACATGAGTGACACAGTAACACCATCGTCCAACGTAAACACCTAGGAAACAACGTGCAATGGACGGACGGACGGACGGACGGATGGACAGATTGGCGTTAATAGCGTGCGGCGGCCAGATCAAATCAAACCCAAAAGTCTCAAATTATTTGGGGAGTCGACTCACGGGGATCGATTCAATCGGCTCATTCGTAAATCACTTATTGGCTCTTGTATTCTTCTGGCCTTAAATATCTTGGCCTTAACTGGAACTAATATACCATGTGCGGTTGGACGAAAAAGAGACAAGGATTACCTGACGATCAAAATATTAGTCGAGTAACCTGCTTCGTCTAATTGAGCGAGTTACGGTCACGTTGGCAACTTTTTGCTAACTGTTTTAGCGCTTGTTATGTCCTCCTGGTGTCAGGTGAACAAGATGGCATAAAGTCACAGAGGGGCCAAACCAACCATGTGAGCCGGCCGGGAGTTAAATACGATAGAAGCGCATTCCGGTCGGCGCGCACGTTGGAAGCGCTTACGTAAGCCCGTCCGCCGGAATAAACACACAAAGAGTTGTGTCATAAGCTCGTCAAATGCTGGCTTTTCTACGGTGAGGCGGGGCCTAAGACCCCAGACCCCCTTTCGGCCCGGCCCGTCTGGTCCGCGCCAGTGCGCACCTTTGGCGCATTGGTCCAAACAAAAAAAAATACAAAAAAAAGAAAGCCAGGGAGAAGAAAATCCTCCAAACGGCCAGACACACCTCCCCCATCGCTATGCTAATTCGGCGAGCAGGCCACGGAGTCCCTGGGGAGGCAGCGGGGTCCAATGCCTCATTTTTCCCCCTACCAGTCAAGCCCCCCCCCCCCCAGTCCAGTCCACCAGTTAGCACCCTAAACTCAAACGTTACTATTCGGTCCCCATGGCCACGGCCCCCCGACCCTCTCTCTCCTTCCCGAGCGAGCGAGGGGCGTCGGGAGCTGGCGGAATCTGTTGCCATGGAGACAAGTCCTATCTGCGCTCTGTCCCCTGGCATCCCCCGCTCCAGGAAGGGAAAAAAAGAACAAGAAGATGCAGAAGAAAGAAACCAGAAGAAGAGAAAGAATTAAGATAAATACGGTAAAGCGGAGGAGGGCGTTTGTCCTCCTCCTCCTCCGTCCATGGCGGTTGCACGTTAGCGATGCACACCGTTAACCCTTTACGGAGCGCATGCACAACTGACGGCGTGGTCGAAGTGGAGCGCCAGCTTTCAAGCTGCGGAATCCAAGTTTTGGGGAGGCGGCGATGCCCCAAAAGAGGGACTAAAAGGAGCTTGGACGCGTCACGCCAGTACGGAAACAAGGCGGAGGGAGGATTTTTTCCTCCCGGCGCGCAAGAGCGACGGGACGGATCGATAGTGCTCGACGTTTTATTGAACCGTGTCTGATACCTTTCACGGGGATGAAAACGGGGGACAGGACGTAGCGATATATACATGCGTGTCGGCCCAGAGAGGCCACGAATCGACATGGCGCTTTACGCCGATGTGTACCCCACGGCCGTCTCCGTGACCCGCCGTCCTTATTGCGTGCGGGCAAAAAAAAGAAGGGAGACGAGGGGGGAGGAGAAGAAGGGAGGCAAAACAAGTTGACGACGCTTAGTCCGGTCGGGACAGGATGCGCACACACACACACGGAAAACCCAGCTGCTCCTCCAATGTGGCACGAAATTGGGGTGCTGAAAGCAGACGGACGGATGGACGGATGTCGACGTGCACGCGCACACACACACACACACACACACATGGTGGATGACGCTGCTAATTCAGGCTGCAGACACAACATCCACGGAGGCCGAGAAAAAGATGCGGATAAGAAGCCACGAGCTTAGCAAAAGAAAATACAATGTACGGCAAGGGTGTCAGAATCTGGTTGGTTGGCGGGCCGCTTTAACGTCAACTCGATTTCACATGGGCCGGACCATTTTAGATATAATATTTAGATTTTTTTAAATAAATGGATTAAAAGAACTGGATTAAAAGCCCTGAATATTCCTTTTTTGGGGGGGGGATCTAAAACAATGTTGATTTTAGCTTTTTTTTAAATATATTTTTAGATTTTACAAAATGATTTTTGAACTAAAAACACAGAAAAAATGGATTAAAAAATGACAATGATTGATTTAAAAGGGGGAAAATCAGGAAATTTAATATACATCTATACTCTTCATTTGAATTTGATCCTAAAACAGAAAGTCGCCACTCATCATTGACTTTCCCGGGCCACACAAAATGATGCGGCGGGCCAGATTTAGCCCCCGGGCCGCAACTTTGACACGTGACGTACGGTATGACGGGCGGGGTGCAGGAGCGCACCATTCCTCCATTTGGCAGTTCGCTGCTAAGCACTAAGGTGCCCGTCAAACTATTTATCGAGCGTTTAAGTGAGCCGTGGGCTCTGCCATCTGGCCCCCCCCAATGACAGCGTTAGACGGCCAAAAAAATTGGGAGGCCCAAATTGGGCGGACCTTGGGCGCTCTCCCAACGGGAATCGGCGTCAACGGTCCCTGGGCCCAAGTGGCGTCTCCGCTTCGGACCTTTGAAATTGAAATGGAGTCTGGAGGACTGAGCGGAATTCGCGGGAAATCAAAAGGGTCATAAAGAGCAGACCTCCGCGTGCGTCTTTTGTTTAACAATACTCTACTCTGAGCGCCACACAAAAACAGTCATTAGCACACACAGGAAAAGAAGTGGCGGTCAATAAACGAGTGGCAAAGATAAAGAGGTCTAAAAGGCCTTCATCTGGACGACGCCTCATAAACGCTCGCAAAGCCGCCTCTTCGTACGATAAGACCCGTCCGGAAAAGTCTTTCCTTTGCTCGCCGAGACCAAGGGACGGACGCGAGCTGGGGGCGGGACTTGTTTTCCACGCCAAAGAGTCATTGGATGACACGCACGCACACAAAAGCCTCCCCAAAATTTTAGGGCTCAAAATAACAACGGAATCTGCAGAGCAACGTTGCAGCAAAAGACGAGAGACCCGAATAAACAAGCGGTGCGAATCGAATATGCTGGGATGAATTGAATCCCCTCATCATAACCGCGTATCTATTATGCGCATTTTACATCAAGTGTTTTTTTTTCCCAAGCTCTTATTAAAATGTAAATGTTTCCTGTTAAAAGGGGAACCAACGGGGCCAATTATTAGTCAGCACAACAAATGGTGGGCGGATGGAATTGGCAAATTGCGTCTAAATTTAACTTTTGGATAGGAACTCCATGAAATGGGGAATTCATGAGCTCGTTGTCAGTCAAAATGGATGACATCAGTACGGATTTTTGTTTCTGTAGCCATCATTGGCTTTTTATTAACAGATAAATGTATGTATTCCCACATTAGCTTAGCTTAGCTTAACCCTGTATTTGTTGCTCTCCATAAACGGTTCCTGTGGTTCTTCACACAAGGATTTTGTCCACGGAAATGATGATGATATATTTCTATGCAACTTGACACCGAGTTTCCTGCGGTTTCCTGCCGTGCTCTCGCTGGTGATCGTCTAAGAAAGCCCACGGCCGAGTCGGGAAGAGAAGAAGAGAAGAAGAGAGCACTTACGTAGTCGTGGAAGGCCTTGGCTTCGCTGGAGTGCTCGCAGGTCTCCCGGCGGTCCGGAGCGGCGCAATACAAGTCCCAGAAGACGCTGAAAAGCAAGCAAAGAGCGGAGCGTCATCACCGTTCGCCGTCCCTCACCCATGTACCATCTATTCCGCGGGAGTCTGCGGCTAAATGTGGGTTAACGTGGGCTCTCGTTACAAATCCGGGCGCCAACAATGCCATCCTGATGCCGCCTGGGCTTTCGTTGTCATGACTCAGCAGAATCGCTCCTGAGGTTAAAAGTGACATGACTGCACTTTTTTTTTTGTCTTTTAATCTATCGTCTGACCAGGAAGACGGTGACCAATTGAGCGGAAAACCGTCGTCAGATCTTCGGCACTCGACGCTCATGTGTTTCCGATCCAAATGCCGCCGGCTTGGATTGGATGACGAGCAGGCCAAAGTACGGCAACATTTCTAAAGCAGCCATTTCATAGGAGGTCGTTAAACCCAAACGTGCGTTTAACTGTCAAAGGAAGGAATTGGAGCATTTATCGCTTAAATACACGCGTATGTTAGCTTTTAATGGAGCCGGCTCATTCGCTACGGCGCCGACTCTCGCTCGGGCTCCGTCCGCGTCGCGGCGCCGTCGTGGCCCACGCGGGTTGGGCTCCATTTCATTCCACGCCTCGGAGCGACGCACCGTATTTACCCGCATATAAGCCGCCCCCACGTATGAGCCGCACCCTTAAAATGGCATTAAAATGGTTGAATTATACAATTTGTCACGTAAAAGCCGCCCCCTGATTCCCAATTTTCACCTTCATATTCATGGTTTTAATAGGGAGTACAAATGTGTTAGTTTGAAGGGAAAATATTTTTTAAAAATCATCACACGTGCTATTTCGGAGCTACTGTATGAATCTAAAGCACATGATTAGAGTCAATATCATAAGGAAGTTAGTCATTCATCCAGTAATGGTTATTTTCTTACTGCAAAACAGAAAATAACCAACAAATAGTAAATGTCACTTTGTCGACATCTACGGGTGAAAAGGAGTATAGCAAGTCTTGTGCGCATATAAGCCGAAGCCTGGATTCAGCCGTCATTTGGATTTTGTTACAAATACGGCTTATAATGCGAGAAAACACGGTAGTTAGCCTAAAACGTCTTCTACGCCGGGAATCAAAATGGCTGATTTTAAGCGTTTAATGCCTAGACCGCCCCCCCGCGGTCAAACCTTAGCCAGGGGCAGAAATGTCTGCGGCGGGAGGCCAGGAACGGAGGACAGGTGGCACAAAGGGAGGCTGGAATGCAACGGGATAATCTGCCAAAATTCTTTCTGCTTGGGGAACAAAAGGAGAAAAGTGCGGGGGGTGCGCCAGGGTGTGTTTAGGGGCTGGAGGGGGGGCGGACAAAAGGGTGAGAAGGGGGAGGCCATCCATTCTCCCCACCATCTGGATCTCCATTGTTTCAGGAATCGGGAGGTGAAAGAGAGATGCCACGCTGGAGGAGGAGGAGGAGGAGGGGAAAGGACCGCCAGGGGATGGATGGGTCGCTGACGTTTGTCCGGGTCACGCACTCGGCGAGGATGCTCGTACCGGGAAACGTGGCGGACGCGCTAGATGGCTAAACGTCGCGAGAAGCGCAATACGGACGCCGACGTGTTCCAATCCCACGAAATAACGGCAGCGCCAGCCAGAGAAAAAGAAATTGGGATGCTCACCACCACCACGAGTGGAGAAATCCAGGGGGTTCCCCTAACGTGATGTTCTTCTCCCATCGGATCTAGAAAAGAAGAGAAAATTAGCCAAGCCAATGAGCAGTGATCCGATTGGCCGGACTCCCGGAAGCCACTTTGTTTGGCTCGGCTAAATGGGCAACGCCGACGGAGAGGCCGCGTCGGGTGTTGGCGGGTTAAGATGGCGGTGGCCACCGAAGAATGCCGCGTAACCGGATCGCGTGCCGTCGTGAAAAATGCAAGCCGGCCACGGAGACGTGACGGAGGGGACCTGGGCCAAATTCTCTCTAGCGGCGCCCCTCGGAGGAAGAAATTCAATTTCTACTCTTTAATTGATCTATTTTGCTTGGTCCTGAGTTTTGGATCGAATTGATCTCTGGGGCGGACCCGTTTATTTTTGCCCCGGCGTGGCGCTAGCTTCTTTTCCCGTCAAGCGGAGGCAAGGGTTACCTCGGAAAGGAAGGTCTGTGCCGACTTCTGCGCCCCCACGTGGAGCAGGTACTCGTACACGTACAGCGCCAACCTGAAAGGGAAAGGACACAGGTTAGAAAGACGGAAGCATTGTGGGTAGCCTTTCACAAACGAGCGCACAAATAGCGACAGAGCGCGTTAGCGCCAAACAAAGCGCAGGTCTATTAAGACACACCGCAATGGCGTCAAAGAACGGGGGAAAGCCCCGTCGACAATCTTTGCCCCCCGGCACCCACCCCCCCGGGCTTAGTCGTGTTTAATAGGCCGTTAATGGGGCATCAATGGATATGACAGCGCGCCATGGGCAGAAAGACCTTTCGACGGACGATTCCGCCTTAACGAGAGGCGCCCGTCGCCGGCCGGCCAGTCGATGAAACGTGCTTGGGAAGTCGTCGGCCATTGAATTCCTTTTTGGAATCAGGATTTCGACAGCAATACAGACGCTCATATTCCTATCGTTCAAACGCCAATGCTAACTGACCACCTACGGTATAATATCATATTTTGCACACGCCCCGACCAAAGGAATGTGCCGATCAATTTACAAGTGTGTATGGAAAAAGGGATGGTTTTAAAGGTCTATGTACTATTTAAAAAAGGGAATATTGACTGCATGTGAAGGTGGAGAGGAAAAGTGCTGGGAAAATACCTTATGGACACAAATCCCAGAAATCCCAGAATGAAAATATGTCCGATTTATACATTTGATTGGCCTATACGCAAAGGATGAAATGCTAGCCCTAAACCTACTAACCCAAGCAGCCCTAACTTTAAGCCAAGTTCCAAATAAGCATTGGTCTTAAAGCCACCCACTATACGCGCACACACAAAGTTTCACCGCAAGAGCGCCAATGATTAACGTAAAGGTTCAGCTGGCCGCGCCGTGACGACAATCTTTGCCGGTGACTCATCCGTCCGCCGCGGCGCCGATCCGAACGGACGACCAGTTCGAACTTCCGATCGGCGTGTACGCAGTGGACGTTTGCCCGCCATTTTTGTCTCAACTCTTAAAAGGTCTTGGTGGTATTTTCTCGGCCATTTAAAATTGTCGAACGGGATCGTCTCGCCTTGAGCGGAGAATTGAGAAAATGGCGGAATGCTAAATAAGTGCCATCCCGGTTGAAATGGTGTGGACGTCTATGGCGGTCAAAGGCGGCCAATGATTGAATAACACTGCCAAAGGTGAGCGCCGCACTCTTGCTAACCTCTCTCTCTCTTTCTTTCTCTGTCACTCTCTCTCACTCTTTCTCACTTACACAAACACGGCCACAGGAATTTGAGCACTTTCCTCGGAGCTGCTGAGCAATTTGTAGGTCACAAAGCTCCCGGTGACCGCCGGTGTTGAATGGAAGAAGGATGGCGTCACTTGCTAGCGCTTACCTCCCAGGAGGAGTCAAAGTCATACAAATAAATAAATAAATAAAAATAAAGGGGTGCTTGATTCAAATTTACCTGAAAACCTTCCATGAAATTTTGATGCACGCGTATTTGCGCATACAGGCCCGCCCACCTGCATTATTCATTATTCAGGTTCATGGGCAATTCAGGGAGGAAGGAAGTTCAGGGGAAGCATGGGGCCAAGGTCAAATCATTGGATAGCCAAGGGGGAGTGACCCCGACCCACATTATCCACACTAGCTGGTTTAAAGAGCGAAAAAAGTAAGTAGCGTTGAAGGCATCACTACTCAGACGTGGCAAAGGGAAGGTCACTATGGTTTTGGCGGGTGGCTCGACTCCTCCATTTTTATCCAGCGGGAGACTCCCAGCAACGCCAAAACGAGCTTCCCCGAGATGGTAGAGCAACAAGACCCATTGGGAGGACGCCACTAGCCTTCAAGATTAATTTGAGAATCGAGATGCCTTTCTTTGTGTCCCGCTCAGTTTCCGTTCAACAGGAATGGCGCGAGCGTCGCGCCTAGAAAGCGGAGACGAGGCGTTTTGACAACAGTGATGGCCTTCTTTAAACATGGATGAGGCCGCCCCGCCGCCGTATCGCGCTCCGTTCGCCTCTTCGGGTCCTTCTCAATAATTCAACAAGGAGGACGGGGAGCAGGCCCCCAACTTGGGAAAAGGCTTTCGCCCATGGCGGGGGGCCCCCGTTCGACTCATTGCCCCCCATCGACGGTGGTAGATGTCCCGCCCGGAAGAGGCTGGCGACCATCTTTCGCCGCCCACCTTTCCGGTCCGAATGGACGGGACGTCTGGCTAAAGTTTAACAGTTTTTTTTAATAATCGGGGCATCTGTTATTAACAATAAATAGCAGATGGGCGACAGAGGTTTAGGGTACATAAACCAAACATTTCTTGACAAGAATAAGTCCTGTCTCCCAATCCTGAGTAGGATTTATTTTAGTTTGACATGGTCCATTTTCGTCATCTTGAGGAGCGGCTTAATGTTGATTTTTTCATCCCATGCACTTAGTGGAACATAAAAAGGCAAAGTTTTGCCACTTGCTGCAGAACTGCGTGCGTTACTTGGCTTTAGTTTGAGTCTTGGCGTGAAGCAACTTGCATCTTTGACTCAACTTGGATGACAGCGACTCATATTTCTTCGACTCGACCGACCGTCGTCAAACTGGCTTAACACACGCGTGCTTTCCTTCATATTTGGACATTTAAATCCAAGGCACTTGAAATAAATGGGCAAGTCCGGTGATGGAGCGAGACCCCCCTCCCCGTGGAACAATCGACTCCAGACAAAGAGCGGCACCGGCCGGCAGCCGCTATCCTTCGTCCCCACGTTAGCTCACCGAAGCCCCCCACCGAAAGCTTCTTTTTTTGAGAGGCTTTAGCTTTCGTTAAGCAGCGCCCAAAAACAATTTTCACGGGGGAACGCTGAAAGTTTGGGGTCGGCGCAAAAACGAGGGAAGCCCGGCCGCAGCGGTGTCCGACGAGCGGGCACCCTTGCGCGGCTACGTTGCGTCCGTGCGAACCGGCGTCCGGTTCCCAAGATAGCAAACAGCTAGCTAGCTAGCTACCTAGCTATCCGTGCGTCTATTTTCCTTTACCGAGCGGCGAACACAAAGCCTCGGAGCCGGTGATGCTTCTAATGCATTGTAAGGCATTGTTAGCCCCCCGTCTTGCCGCCGCCGGGGTTAACTAAGCACAAGCTAACGGTGGGTAGACTTTTAAACTCGCGCTTGCTTCGGCTACCCAGAACTGCTTTCGTTGGAGGACCAGACCCACTTTGAAAAGTCAATTCCAGTAGTTAAGCAAGTTTAGCCGCCGCTAACCCCTCCATAACAAACAAACAAGCACACGTAGCGGCAATGGACTTACTTTTCTCTCGCTTGGCTATCGGAGGGGACCACGGCTCCCTTGCCCTTGCCGTACATGTTGGAGGCTGCTCGGCTGACACTTTTCTATCTTTTATTTGTCTTTTATCCCACTCCCCGACACCTGTCAAAGAAAGAGTGCGGGGAAAGCTACTATCTCCATAGCTACCCGGTTAGTGTTGTCTCTCCCTCGCCTCCTTCCCTCTCTCTCTCTCTCTCTCTCTCTTTCTCTCTCTCTCTCTCTCTCGATTTCCTTTTTTTTTTCTACATCACCAACATTGCCCACAAATCAGGCAAGAGTTTCAACCCAAGCAAGATGGGCGACTTGAAACCGTCCGCCGGCGGTGGAGCTTTCGCTCCCCCCTCTTCTCTTTTTTTTTTCAATCGCTGTTCCAGGATTCCACTCACACCCCCCTGTTGTGCGACGGTGGGGGCTTCTTAAAGGAACCGCGTCTCATTCCAACCCCCCACCCCTTTTCTCAAGTTCAAGTTGGCTTTTCTCATGATGTGGTTGTTATAGAATTTGGGTGGAAAGCAAAGCTCCTCAGATATGATATTCCTGTTTGGCTTCCGTTCATTTTTTCTGTCAATCTTATCGCGCCATTCCAAACATTCCAAAAATTCTGCTTCAATTCCGTCTTAATGTTGACGGTGGAGGCAAAAATATGGAAAATGAGCCACTCTGTTATGCAAAATGCTAGCATGGTAGCCTAATACGTTAGCGTGGCGTGTTTACAAGGCTTCAAATCTGGTCTCGGACGTAGTTTGCATGTTCTCCAATGACGGCAAGGGTCGGCTCCGGCACCCCGCCACCTTGACAATTAAAAATCATTTCAACACAAATAAGAGCAAATATTTATTCCCTACAGCAATGGATCTATTTTTTTTTCAACGCTGCTTATCCTTGTCAGGGTCACGGGGTGCCGGAGCATACTCCAGCAGACTTTGGAAGAAAGGCGGAGACACCCTTGACCGGTCGCCAGGCACGACGCAAGGATAAGCAGCGTTAAAAAAAAAGGACAATATTAGAAAGACTTCTTTATTTTAATGATAAAACGAATGATGTAATCACCAAAGATGAATATTGTGGCCTGGATGAGGACACTTGTTGTTAATGCAATTCTGTTTATGTTTATTTACATACATAAAAAAAGAGAAAAGGTTAGCAAAAGTCAAGTTTCTCTCCGGGGATTAAAATGATCCAAATGGAGAAATGATGTACAATGGGAAAACAGCGTAGATAGACAAGATTTTTTTCCGAAAGTGTCTGCGGATGGCGGACGCCGAACGCCGGACGGCGCTCATCCCAATTCTTCCTCCCTACGGTCCCATCTCTCCATCTTGCTCTCCTCTGACCCACTTTCGTCTCCTCCCGTAACTCTCGCTCGGATATTTCACCCCCGTGCGCACACGCGTGCGTGCGTCCGTCCTTCTTGCGGCATTCCGACGTGCTTGTATTGCTCAGTGTCACTCACATTTTGTCCCGTCCTGTCCCGTCTTCCTCCTCCTGCGCCGCCGCCGCCACAAAACCACCGAAGACAGACATTGATCGGCGAGCCAAGACGATAGACGGCGCTCCGGCAGCCGGTTAAGCCTCCGACGACGCCTCGCGCATACAGATTTTGGCCTGGCTCCGAAGGCGGCGCCAATCCGAGTTGGACCAGAATTTGGCCTGGAAAAAATAGCTTGAAAGGTGCGCCCAAATCATCCCATGTTTGACTCCATTTGACCTCTCAGGTCAAAAAGATTGGACGTCAACAGCGCAAAAACGTCATTGCAGACTCCCCCTTCGCGACTCGAACGGATCGGACATCTATCCCCGTCAATGACCAATCTACCTATCACCGTTTATCGTCGTCGACGGCACTAAAACGCCATCTTTGGCGTACATTCCCACCACTTGAAATGGATTGGACGTCCGTGGCGATCCGGTCAAAATGAACTGGATGTCCACGACTGTCAATGCCATTCATTTTTAGAGGATTCCAAAAGAAAGGGATTGGATTGGATAACTTTATTCATCCCGTATTTGGGAAATTTCGTTTTCACAGTAGCAATAGGGTGAGAATACAGACACAGCAAAAGACATTTTAGACATAAATAGATAGGTAATAAGTCAGTTAATGAATAAATATAGAAGGCAATCTGCTCGAACGTGACGGCGTCCGATGTCGTCGTTGTCGACGTCCGTTAGCCGGCATTTTTCGCAGATTCTTTGGGCGCTTGTAGGAGAGAGAAAAAAAAAAAAAACGTTTGTCCACGCGCGTGTCAAATTGGAAGCAGACTTCCGCACCTTTCTCCAGAAAGGTTGCTTGTATGAACGTGGGTGGCTTTTTATAGGGACTCAATCCGTCACATTGCAGCTTTTCTCAAAGCCGTTCGTGCGCCCAAGATATATTTTGACTTTATTTCATTTCTACTATTAAATGGCTATCTTTGAACTATTTGGGCAACATGGACATCCAAGGGTTAAGACGTCTATCGCTGTCAGTGGCATGTAATGAGTTCAATATTATTAGAAATTTAAAAAACAACAACACCACACACACACACATACACACACATACACACATTGTTGGTGGAGCTCCCAATGGAGTTGTTCTTAACTTGCTGACTGAGGCACACACTGTACGTGTGTGCAGTTAGCATGTTTATGTGTGCTGACTCCACACATGATCCCCATTAAGAGGCTGCATTGCGGGAGAACACACACACACAGACACACACACACACACATACACAGGTATACACACACTCACGTACAAAGTCACAAGGAACTAAAGTCGTTGGGCCGGCGGAAAAAGTACGAGAAAGGCGAGCGCGACACGGTTTTGGTGGCTAAAGCCTGCTTTGCTCGTTCTTTGTGAGCTCGACCAAAAGTCGAAAAGTTGCCCGATAAGCACATTTCTTTGTCAACATCTTTCGAGGAATTTGCACAGAGAAAGACTCGCAAAATAATGAAATACAAATGGAAATCTGCGTGAAAAAGGTCAAGGCCACAAAAAACTCCCAAACAAAACTTACGAACAAATATGTAAACCGTAAACGCACACGTAACCGACTGTAAACACCCATTTAAAACCGACGCAAATCGTTCCTGTCGCTGAGCAGCCCAAGGGAGTCCACAAGTGGTAAGTGTGCGCTTTTCCCCAGACCTCAACCCTATCGAGATTGTCCTCGAAGGGAGCGACCTGTTCAGATTTCCGAGTACCCGGGATTCCGACTGAAAACTTTAGACGGCTAAGGCCGAACGTCCATGTGCAGCCCCCCCAGACATTTTTGGGGGAAAATTCGTGAAAACATACGTTAGTTCTTTTCGAAAGACGCAATATTAATGCGGTAAATATGAAGTTGTGTACAGGGTTACCTAATTGGAAATGTACTAATTCCTTATTCTGGCGGAGGGAGGGCGAACCGCTGACTTCAACAGCTGCTTCATGACCCAAAAAACTGTCAGTCTTTCCCTGGAATAAATTGTGGAACGTACCATCGGCGGCCGTACGCGAGGGGAGCCAAGGGGAGCGAGCCTTGACCGCTTCCGGCTTTGGCGCGCGACCCCGTGCCGGCGTTTGGGGCCTTTGCGACGACCTTTCGTCATTTGACCCTGGAGGGCTTTTTTAAAAATGAAGGGCTGGAAGGTGGGGCGAGGGCGAACGGGAACCAGAGCGGACTTTTCCCCGGCTTTCCCGGCCTTTTGGGCCAGACCTATAGTAGAATCAATTCAGAGAAAGGGGAGCTTGAAACTGTCCGTTTGCCGCTTTTCGCTGGAGGAGCACAAGCGAGCGAACCAAGAGCGAACGAACGAACGAACGAACGACGACCGACGCCAGCGCCGAGAGGACAGCGGCATTGCACGCGCCCGGCGTCCGGCGTCCGGCGTCGGTAGCTCGGGCGAGGCGACCCGACCGGACCAGACCAGCTCGGCCTCCTCCCTGTCCCGGTCCGGGTCCCAAATTTAGCCTACGCCACCGAGTACTTTTCCCAACTTTCACGACATGCTAACACGACTAGAGAACAAATACCAGAAGACGGTGCAAATGACGTTTTTATATTTAACCCTTTACGAGGCAATGTCTATTTTTGGTCCTTAAAAAAGGCACATTTTGGGACACCACGTCAATATTTGGTTCACCAGTGGCTTACATGGCCCAAAATGGCATGCCTAATTTAAAAAATGTGTATTTTTCATGAATAAATAAAACCTAAAATGGGTAAAAATTAAAGCGATAGGACTATAAATGCCACTTTTTGCTTCATATGGCCAACCTATGCAGCAGATGTGAGCATCCCTTTGTTCATTCTAGAGTTATCTTGAATACAAACGTGCACACAACCAAATAGACCCGCATAAATCATCCGTGATAGATGTCCAAGTCATTAAAACTGGGACAAGTGGCTACGAATGTTCCTCTTTCAGTGCCCTTGAAGGCCCAAGGTGTCCAATCCCTTGACCGGGGGGGTCGGCAGAGTAGAATTGAACCGCTAGCTGCCAATGAGTAGCCTATGGCTTAAATAACAAACGGCTTCATGTCGTTAACGCAAAGCTAATATTTAGCATATACTTTGCGCGAACTCGTGGGCTGCCGTTGACATCCGGGCCCAGTTCAAACACATTGGACGCCCGTCGGCGTCAACGCCGGACGCTAGTTTGACCTTGGCGACGGACGACCTCATCGACACGGCAGCCTCGGCGAGCTAATCTGTTACGTCGTGAAGGATGCCGAGCGCCACGGCGCGAAAGACGCCGAGCGCCACGGCGCGAAGGTGACATTGACGCGCTGGCGTGGAAACGTAACGAGCCCCCTCCCTCGCCCAAAGACGCCGGCGTCAACAAGCGTTATCGAAGGAGTACGAGAAAATTCCTTTGGCGACCTCTGTGACCTTTGAGCCTATTGTCCCAAAAGGCGATGGCCTTTCCCCTTTCATATTACCAACGTATCCTGACAGTTAGACAATACCGGCTTTATTGGTTCTCCAGTTATGAACGCAAACATGAGCGACAAACCCGAGATGGATGGAATACGCGCGACGTCTAGGTTTCACATAGAGGCGGAGCTAAGCACGTTGTTACTCTGGTTTGAAAATGTTAAGACTGAAATCAGCCATAGAATGCAAAACCATGGAATGGAAAAGGCTGAATATTGCGTAACTTTCCAAAACTAAAGCAGTTGTTCGGATATTACTATGTAACGTGGATTAACAACAAAGCCACTCCTAAGCATTCGTGGAGGCCTATGGGAATTATTTTAACATTAAATGACAAAAATCGGGGGGAAAAATAATAAACTTAAAACTATTGAGATAAAAGACGTTGTTGACTTTGGGAGCAAGTTTTGAGTTATTTAGCGATTTAACAACCACCGATAAAGGGCTACGGCAAAAACGCTGTTTTGGCACCACCTAGTGGCCAGATCAGGGAAAACAGCGCTAGTGTTCCAAAAGTGGAAATACTTTCTATTGTTTATTGTCACATGAAAACAAGGTGGAAGTACACTGAAATGTGCAGTAAAAAGGTATATTGGCATGAAGCAGGGGTGGGCAAACTATGCCAAAGAAAGGGCCACATTCCAAGCCAGAATGGGGACAGCTTTCCACAAAACTAGTGTCCTCCAAGTGCAATCATTGGATTGCAGTCAGGTGCTTGTCGTTTCAGCACAACCCCCGTTGCTTCAACAGTGTCTACGTTGGATCGCTTGGAACTCAAACCCGAGGACTGCTTTGCCCACCCCTGCCAAAGAGGGATAATGATTTTTGGAAAAGTCATACCTGTCAACCTCTGCCGATAACTGCCCTTATAAATGATTATTGATTCCCCTTACAAACCCCCAAAAACCCTTACAAACACCGTACGAGTCGTACGGTGTTTGTAAGGGTTTTTTGGGGTTTCTAAGGGGAATCAATAATCATTTATAAGGGCAGTTATCGGCAGAGGTTGACAGGTATGAAAAGTATACTTGTGGATTACAGTGATGCTTTGAGATGCCAGCTTTTTTTTGCGGACGCTGACGTCATATGGTGATTTCATTCTTCTGCGATCCATTCAAAATTGTTTGGGGTGAATATACGTTCAATCCGTTTGAATGAGAAGGACATCTTCTGTTCGGCGCTGGCCAAATTCCAACGGATTTCATTCTTTGGGCCGACGGGGTCCAGTTGCATCTCAAGGGATCCCGGTAGTCGTGGTTTTAGCACCAACCGCATCGTCGGCGGGCGGGTCAGTCGTCCTGGTCCTCGTCCCGGTCCTCTCGCTCTTCCGGGGGCAAGCTGCCGGGGCAGGGCTCCATGGTGACGGCCACGCCCATGCCGCTTCGCCCCGGCGACATGTCGGCGACGTGCGTCCACTCGTTCTTCTCCGGGCAGTAGCTTTCCACGCTGGTCACAAAGTCGTGGAGGTTGAAGCCTCCTGTGCGGGTCACAGCAAACGTACATTGGGAACGGGAATTTAAAAAAAAAATCTCGATAAAAACACGGGGAGCGCACGGGCAGCGTGCCTTTGGACTGACCAAAGACAAAGATGCAACCCTGGTGCAAGGCCACGCCGTGGGTGCTGCGGCAGCACTTCATGGGCGCCCGGGGCTCCCACGTGTTCCGGGCCATGTTGTAGCGCTCCACCGTGGCCAGCTGGTTGATTCCGTCGTAACCCCCGATGGCGTACAGGTGAGCGTTGACGCACACCAGCCCTGCCCACAAATACGCGCGGGGGTGTGGTTGAGTTAAGGTCACAAAATAGAAGCATCATGCTAACATTTATGGAGACGCTGACTATTTTGATACAATTAAAACAAACCCCAAAGTCCAAAAAGTGAATCCTAGCTAAAATAGCTCCATTTGTGGCATTGGACGTCTATTGCCGTCGCCCAACGAGTAAAGGAGAAGGAATCTCACCCAGTCCGCTGCGCGCCGTGCTCATGGGCGCCAGCTGGTGCCACGTGTTGGTGTCCGGTTGGTATTTTTCGGCGGCGTTGCTTCGGCTCTGCCCGTCCAGGCCGCCCACCACGTAGAGCGCCCCCCCGCAAGACGCCACCCCGGCCCCCAGGCGGGCCACCCGCATGGGGCGGACGAAGGACCAGCGATTGGTCTCCGGGTCCCACCTGCCGAAGCCCAGCAAAATGTCCACTTACTTACTCTGACCGTTTGTTCATTGTATTTGGCTAAAAATGGGAAATTAGGCAAGCGCCGGTCGCTCGCCGATCACTCACCGCTCCACCGTGTCGTGCAGCGTGGAACCTTGCGACCCCCCCACGGCGTAGATGCAGCCGTCCACCACGCCCACCCCCACCCGGTTGCGGGGCACGTTGAGGGGGGCACGCTGGCTCCACTGATTGGTCATGGGGTTGTAGCAGCACAGCGCGCTGGATTCCGTGATGTTCTCCAGCGACAGGTTCCTGCCGCCCACCTGGGTGGATCAAAATTGTCAACGGGGCTGGGTTAGCTAGCAGAAATATATTCAAAAACAAACAGCATACCGTGTAGAGCAGGCCGAAGAGCGTGCAAGCCGCCAGGCCGCTGCTGGGGGCCGCCATGTCGGCCAGTTTCAGCCAAACTTTCCGGACGGGGTCGTAAGCCTCCATGGTGGCCAGGGAATGGTTCTTGTAGCTAGATGGGGAAAAAAACAGACCCCAGACCATCCGGCTCAGTGAGAAGAGATGTTTTGGGGGTGAAGAGGACGAAATATGTGCAGCGAGATGTTTTCAAGCCGTGTCATAGAAGAGCATTCAATTCAATTCAATTGAAAGTCAACATGATTCCATACCCGCCGGCCACGTAGATGAGCTGCGTCCCACGTATGGGTGCCGGAGGAACCTTCCTCAGTGTCATTTCCTGAAAGATCTTTGAGAGGAAGTCCTTACAAGCGTTGGCCTGGGACACAGAAGAAAAAAAAGTGGGGAAATGTTTGGAAATCACGGCCCATTGTTTTCATTTTGCTGCACGGAGTCGTTTTGGTCGAGTTTGGTGACACGACGGGCTCAAGTCTACCTTGCTGAGGATGGGGCAGGACAGCAGCTGATTCTTCAGGAACTTTGGTGGGAGGGCGTAGATATGGACCGCATTCAGGAGGGCGTGGAGGTACTGGGCTCGATTCTCCAGGTCCCAGCGCACCCAGTCCGTGCAAGCTTTGTACACCTGAAATGAAAATGTGCCGATTACACGCCATGCTACAAAATGTTTGCCGTCTTTGTTGGCTTCGACGAGTCGGCGCGCACACACCTCCGACTCGCAGAGGACCTTGATGCTGTCCTGACTGATGAGCTCCAGCAGCTGACAGTGAGAAAGACTGAAGAATTCGTCTTCTTTGGTCACCTGGACGACGACGACGATGACAAGGCCGCAGCGGTGAGCGTTTGCGCCTGGCGCCGGCGCGGCTTAAAAGGTGGCGTGTCACCTCACTGAAGTGAGTGTTGATGTACTGGCGGCCGCGCTGGTAGAGCTCGGCGCATCCCAGCTCCTCGGCGAAGCGCGTGATGCCGATGACGTTGGACGACTCCAGGTGCTTGGTGAGGAAGTCGCAGCACGCCTTGGCCACGTCCTCCATCTGGAACCTGAACGGTGACTTTTTTAGACCGGATCGGAGGCCGAGGAAAATCATCTGAACGCCGCCGGTCTTACCTCATGGCGGCCAAGAGCACGTGCAGCACGCACTTCTCGCCCACGATGATGTGCGAGGTGTAAGCAAAGTCGATGAGCCTCCCCAGGACTTGAGGGCAGACGTCGCGCAGGGTGACTTCGGAGGCGTGGCACTCGCGGAAATTGCTGGTGAACATGGCTCGGAAGTACGGGCTGCACGAGGCCAGCACCAGCTTGTGGACCTGATGACGCCGGGAAATTCGCTCCGTTAAACAAACTAAAAGACCAAAACTCGTAGATGATGTTGTCGGTTTTTTTTTTGCCACGAAGAGCAGCCAATGAGCGGAGAAGGTGGCCTCACCTTAAAGTCAATGGTCTTGTCCTTGTTGACGACCCGCAGAACCAGGTCGCACAGCATCTCCTGGCGGCGGAACTCGTCCATGAACTTGAGCGACTTGCCGGCGTGGCTCTCCACCGTGTAGTCCAGGTAACCCGAGCCGTGCATGGAGGGCACGGCGATGGCCGAGAAGTCCGAGCCTCGCGCCGCCTTCTTCCTCATTGGGCAATTCATGGCGGGAAGGCGGTGGACGCGCAAGGGATCCCGCGAGCGCCTTTAACTGACCGATGTCCCAAAGCACACTGGCTCCTTCCCCATGTCGGCGGGCGTTCAAATCCGTCGAGGCCGGGGCGACCGCAACTCCGACGCTGGGAACTCCCCACCCATGAGTGGACGGAATGGAATGGGAGGCGATGGGAAGTCTCCTTCACTTCAAGCCTGGACGCTTAGAGACGGCTCTCCGGACATTTATTCCGATTTCGAATCTTCTTTCTGATGTGGTGATCCTATGTAGTCAAAAAAAAAGTCAATCATCTTGATTTGTCATTTTACAAGTGCAACAAAGTAGGTTCTACTCGTACAATGACCAAAAAAGATATTATAATGAGTCAAACATTGTATGAAATAGGTGACAAATTAGGCCTGGGTGATAAAGCGTTTTTACAAATGAATTTGAAGTTGTTTTTGCCAACACGGCGATTCAAATAGAGCATACCACGTGAAAGAGTTTGTTTTTTGTGTCGTTATTGGGGGCTAACGGCACAAATAGGGCGAAAAGAAAAATGTCGTTGTTTGGAAATGGCTTTACGTTCCTTTTCAACTTGTTTTGAGTTTTCTCACACTCCTTAAAAAGGCACTACGTCAAACCACGAGAAGAAAACATTTCAAAAATCTGCCACTGCCCAAAAATATTCACACAGGCGGAAAACTTGAAGGATCCCCAAGAATATTGGATAAGTGATGGACAAGTGATTTGACGAAGACACAGCACTCCCAATCAACGGGCCGTGTACGACGGCCAAGTCAAAGTCCACGCTTGTATCTGATGGAAAAGGCCCTTCGGACTCAAAAAGCATGAAAACGAAACAATCCCGGCAGGAAAACTGCGCCAAAATATCCCCGGATGACTCATGGACAGAAATAGACATAAATGCTACGAGAGTGGCCCAACCAGTTGGAAGGAGGAAATTCCTTGGTGGCTTTGACAGGTTTTTCTCTTCAATAAATCAAATAAAATGAAATATTTACTTTCATCATTCAATCATTTAAATAGCTTTGATGATCATTAGAGTGGAGAAACTACTACTACTTTTTCAATATACTGTGGATTGAACATAACGAGTCACTTTCAGTTCCTCGAAAAAGAGGATATTCTGCGGGTTTACCGAAGGAAATCACTCTGCCATTTAAAAAAAAAGGGGGAGAGAAACCGACACTGACGTCGTCTTCCTTCCTTTTGTGTTACACCAGGAATCGATAAAAAACAAAGTATAAAAAGTGTACACAAGGCTTTTTAGGGAGTCACAAAGTGGCATTTTGTGGAAACTTACTGTTGACCTCATTGAAATCACAGCAAGGAAAAAATGTGGGCCTTCCCGATTGGTCGCTTCCGACCGAGACTGACCAACGGAGCCTTTTTGGCTGCCAATCATGTCTTCGCGGTCACATGAGAGGGGAAAAAAATACAAGGGGATTCTTCAAACTCGTGATTGGGGAAAAAGCCAAAAGCTTTGCAGCGCATACGTTGCACAATCTAATCTGTTGAGCCCGCCGCGCTCACTCGGTCGGTCGGTCCTCGCCGCCTCGTTTAACGCGGCGTCATATGACCTCCGGAGAATGTGCCAGAGGTTGCCGCCGATTGCTTAAAAAAATGTAAAAAAACAACAACATTGTCAGTTGTAAGTCAAAGATTAGCATCATCAAATGTGGCAGTGCTAGGCTAGCATGGATGTTTTTACCAGATGGGAAAACAAATTATATGACAATTAAGTCCCATTTTTTTGTATTGACAACTCAATTCGCAACCCTACTAAATAAGGTCTAATTTTTTTTAATTTTTTATCTTGAAGGGGTCAAAAAAAATCTAACAAAACCTCATAATTGGACGTATTTTGATTATATGACAATTAAGTCCCATTTTTTTGTATTGACAACTCAATTCGTAACATTACTAAATAAGGTCTAATTTTTTTAATTTTTTATCTTGAAGGGGTAAAAAAAAATCTACCAAAACCTCATAATTGGACGTATTTTGATCTTATTTTTAGGGCAGTGGTATTGATTATTTATGTGTGCACTTCATATTGAAGCTTTAAATTGCATTATACTTGTATAACGGCATTCAATTCAATTCAATTGCCCCCACATTTGAAGATAAAGTTGTTTTTCAAGGTCTATTTTTTTGCTGACTTTTTGGTCAGGAAAAAAAAAAAGAAAAAAATGTTATAATCATCTTTGCAGTTCATGGAAGCGTATTTAGTGTTTGACAAAAGGATTAACCTTTGGTAAATCCTTTTATATACCACAAAAACAAGTTCTTTGAACTTTGACAATGAAGTAAAAAAAAATGCTGATCCAAGACGAGCAAGTCTTTGCAGTGTCACGGAACAAAGTATTCGGCCCTGTCATCATTGCACTACAATTAAAAGGAGAAGAACATGACAATAAAATGGCCAACATCATTTACTAAGTAAACCTTGGATCCCCTTTAGTGTTTTATTATTGGGACCTAAAATGTTTCTGATTCATTCATTACAAGATTCATTCATTTTCTGTACCGCTTACCACTCTTCACATTAAAAGATGAGAAAAACAAAAAGTGACACTCATTTTAAAAAAATTATTAACAATTGTCGTCCTCATATTTGTGACCTACCTGATAACCTTTTTGTTACAAATCTAGTTATTTCTCTTTTTTAAAGGGCTCAAATTAAATCTTAAATACAAACAAAAGAAAAAACGCCAAACGTCTGTCTTCAATCTTTTCTCTCCCCTAAATTGGGCTGTCACCCCCCAAATAACTAAATAATAACTTCAGATACAAACTCTTATGAAATACGCTATTGAATAATTGGTTGCTAGATTTCCTTTATGGCAAAAACAACACGTCAAACAAAACTTGAACCAATTTATTTCCCAGATCTAATTTAGACACTAACACTGTCTTTCACAAGCGAGTTTCAGAAATCTGATGAAGAAAATAAAAATTCCAATATTCATGTCAGGTTTGTGTGACGTCACTCAACAACACTTTTGGGGGGGAAACAACTAAGCTAGTAGCCAAAGTAGTCAACTGTCCCTTACGCATACATTAGTGACATAACAGCGAAAACATTCGAAAATTACACACCTTATACAAACAATGTTTAATAATGTCGAATAACAGACACTTTGTATAACTCACCTCGACCAACCTTTCCTCGAACATGGGCTCTTCTTTTGACACGACGACGACGACGAAAAACTTCAAAAGTGTCGCTTTTAAGAGCACCCAGACTCTTGTCGCGGGTTCCGTGTGTCTTCCAAGTTCAAGAAAAACGATTCAAACGTGTCCCTTGCGAACACGGAGGCAACCCAAAGAGGAAGAAGAGGTCCAACACAAGACCGGTCGTCACAATTGTCAAGGCGGGGAGCGATACGAGCGCCATGACTGTGCAAATTTCGCGCTGGCCGGAGGGCGGACGTGCGCGCGCACGCTGACGTACGTGCGCTAGGATAAGCGTGAAGTTGCCCCCGCCTACTGGAAATTTAAACAACAACAAAACTACTATATTCCATTTGTTTGTGCTGCGTTTGTAAAGTCACGTTAATCAAAGTACACAAGACAAGCGGACTGACGGACACAAGGCACGCCGACGAATGTAATCAATGCACGCGGACGCCCGTTCCAGCAACATTCCTCAAAGTGAAAGTGGGCGTGTTTCCCAATAGCGACCTAATACTGAGAGTGAAAATAAATAAAGTTATTGACGTCAAAAATAACGACGCGAAGACAATTATCGAAGGATGTTTCACCTGCAGTCAAAGGAGAGGGAAAATATTTTTTTCCCCAAAATAAACACAAGAATGTTGTTTTCGTCAATGAAGATTAAAATGCTAATCGTATGAAAGCATGTATTGTTGAACGTATTTCCCACGTTCTGAAATTATTATTTTTAAATAATAACAATGTGCTCATAGTAAATGTGTACATGGTACAACATTTTAGAGTTTGGAGTTGGAATTTATGTATAAAAGTATGAGTGTATTAAATTGTTTGCTCACAATTGTTTGCTACTATTTTTTTATATTCATGTGAATGATGCTTGAATGTGTCTCCCTCTGTTGTTGAAACTTTGTAATTACGCTTAGTTTGGTGAAATTTAAAAAAAAAAGTCATAGCTGGAAAAAAACATTGAAATATGTAACTAAAATGGAAAAAGTATTTGCATTATGAAAACAAATTCCTAATGTTTCCAAAACAAAGAAGGGAAAATACATTTATTGCTTATAAATATGACTGGGGGGGAAAAGAGAACAAACAATTCTTAGTAATAAAAGAGAAACAAACAAGAATAGAGTTATTTCTTTCAAAACCAATGTTTAATTTTCCAAATAAAAAAAGACACAAGAGAAGCAAATTGAATTACTAGGGAACAAAAAGCGATGAAATGGAAACCACGGTCCGGTCCGTGCTTAATGACGGCAAATCATTGACTCCAGATGGGAGGAGCGGCATGTTGACATACATCTGTCATGCATTATTGCGGCTTATGCCAAGGTTTGCGATCCTGCTTTTACAAAGTATGCGAACTTAAATCACTCCCTGCCTGTGCCTCCTCCTCCTCCATTTAGGCATGTCAAACCATTCACAAAATAGTGATATCAGAATGGACTTCTTTTTTTCTCCATATATATTGTTGCGTAATAAATGCTAAATTCTCATGACATGAGTCATTTGCTGCTAGCAATCCTTGCTATTATCCCAGTTAAAGGGTTTTAGCTAGCCCTGCAAAGCGGTGCTCATGCTAGCTTCTATTCAGGAGTAGAAGCTGAATGTTTATAGCTAGCTTTTAAAATAAACAAACACGTACATTTGATTGATTTGGTCACATCGTTACCGAGCTATTTTGGCCAATCTCATTCCATGGAAGAAAGTGTTTTTAAATGCTATAATGCTGAAAGTCTCTGAAGGATGAGCATCACAAGCGCCGCTAAAGCCTATTCTGAGAAGTCTATCAAGTCTAGGTCTAAGTCCAATTAAATTTCCGAAACATAACATCCATTTTTCAACATGACCGATTCCCCGAAAAATTTAAAACCTCCCGTTTTTCAGACCTTTCAAAGTTTATACACCGCCTTTTTCACCCGCTAATTGGTAAGGGCGACTTCTCGGTGCCCAATTGGCCGCGCCGGAGCGAAACTACCGTATTTTCACGACTATTTGGCGCATCGTATTTTACGCCGCAGTGTCAGTAACGAGTGCTATTTCTGTATTTTAGACACACAAAGCACGCACCATTTCATTAGACGCATATATATTATATATTATATATGGATGAACATCGAAACGCAATAGCGCTGGCTACCGGAAGCAGCCTATTTCCGGGTTCCGGTGCGCAGTGACTGCTGGGAAATATAGTTCTTGCACGCTCTACACCCACACGCTAAAAACATGTTTTAAAAAGGCAACGGAAGCAAAACTGAGTTGGGTTGTACTTTATTTAGACATTTTACAACGTACTCACGTCGTCATCATCACCCACAAATCCATCAAAGTCCTAATTTTCTGTGTCCGAATTAAACAATTGCCCAAATGAGTCTTCCAAAACGCCGGGTACCGCGGTTGTAGTTCTTAAGCCTCCGGGAATGACGGCAAGCTCCGAGTTATTATATATAATATATATATACATAGTTCACAGTCTAGCTTTGAATGCTCTGTTGACGCCAACATTTAGCGGCAGGATTTCTTTTGTAAATCCAGCCCAAATGACGGCCAGCACCAAATTAGTGTGGTCGCCATCATACTAACTGTATTGAAGAACTGGGTGTATTAAGAACTCTATATCCCAGCAGTCACTGCGCAGTACTTTATCTACGGGAAAATAGTAGAGTCGGGGGCTGGTTTCCGTAGTTGTCCTATCGACTGATGTATTTTATTTTATCGTGATAACAATTTTAGTAATGGTCCATATATAAAGCGCACTGGATTATACGGCGCCCTGTCTATTTTGGAGAAAATCGAAGACTTTTATGCGCGCCTTATAGTCGTGAAAATACGGTATTTTTCTTTAACCCGAAATAGACGGGGATATTCTCCGGAACGAATGAGCAAGAGAGTTATTTGCTTGTAAATCCAACATGACGCTTATCAGACTTTGTTTTTTTTCGCTTCCCGGGCTCCCGTTCCAGATTGGCTTCCTGGGAGCTGAATTTTTTTTTTTAAAAAAAGAAAAACCCAGAGGGAGGGCCAATTTCGGGAAGCGATGAGACTGGCATTGTTGGCGACACCTGAACGGACAGACAGACGCGTGAGCAACAAGTCAACGCCGGCGTACGATGAGTCACGTGCTCTCGCGGGCCCGGGCACAACGGCGACCTTTGGCCGACCCGTCTCCTTCCCAGAAGGCGCTCTGTTGTTCCGGGCCGGCGTTCCCGCTTCGGCCCCGGCGCTCAGCGTCCAGGAATTTCTCAACCGACAAGTCGTGTCATTTAGGAGCCACCGGGGGTCTTTTTTTGCCGCTTCTCCGGAACAGATGACGCCATGTTTCTTACGTTTCCGGGGGCGTTTCCCATCCCCAAAAAAGCCAGTCCTTCTGGTTTCCACGAGTTGGACGTCTATTGTCATCCGGATGATGCAATGAGTTAAATACTGTCATTTTTGATTTGACGTTGTAGTCAGGTCTTTTTTTGTTTTTTTTAATTAACATTGTATTACTTATAAAAGCATTGAACATTTATTTTAAAAAGTCAAACATACCATTAGTAATAATTAAAGAATACTTTTATATTATGACCCAAAATAGTCAAAAGGGATCAAAATAGAGCACCTGTGTCAAAGTGGCGGCCCGGGGGCCAAATCTGGCCCGCCGCATCATTTTGTGTGGCCCGGGAAAGTCAATGATGAGTGGCCACTTTCTGTTTTAGGATCAAATTAAAATTAAGAGTATAGATGTATATTAAATTTCATGATTTTCCCCCTTTTAAATCAATAATTGTCATTTTTAATCCATTTTTTTCTGTTTTTAGTTCAAAATTCATTTTGTAAAATCTAAAAATATATTTAAAAAAAGCTCAAATAAACCTTGTTTTAGATCTATAAAAAACCTGAATATTCAGGGGCTTTAAATCCAGTTCTTTTAATCCATTTATTTAAAAAAATCTAAATATTATATCTAAAATCGAGTTGACGTTAAAGCGACCCGCGAACTAAACCAAAGACAATTAGCGTATTTTCCGGACTATAAGTCGCGCTTGTTTCACACTGCTGTTACGTCCTGGAGGCCCTGCGTCCAGTCGGTCATCCAATCGGGCTTGCAACTGATGAGTTGATCGTTTGCTAGTGGAGAAAACACAAAAAAGTGTGGATAGATGACAGCCTGGTGACCCGATTTGGGCACAACCTGCTACTACACGGGGTTAAAAGCACCTAACACACACAGGTGTCCCTAAAATGACGCCTCCTTGTAAAAAAAATGACGTAAATGTTCTTTTCTTTTCAGTGGAAGTCGACTTTATCACGGGTGGGAATGTTTGAGGAGAAAGGGTGGAGGGGGGAGGGAGGGAAAAAGGGGGAAATGAGACCAGAGGAGGCGGGGCTTAAAAGTATGAACTTGTGTATGATTTAAGCGCAGCCTGGAGGAGGAACAAGATCCAAGAAGGAAGGCTAGCAGACGAGCGAGCAGGTCAACGTTCCTCTGCTTTCGCTCCAGTTTTATTCGTTATTATAATTTATAAAAAGTGAATTAGTTCCATTTTTAGGGGGAGGGGGTCGCAAATTAAGTGGCTGACCATGGATCCTTTCCGGCGGATTGTTGTCCTGCTCCCGCTGCTCCCGTTGCTCCTGCTTCTTCTGCTTCTCCACTCCGCCGACGTCTTCTCCTTATCCTCACGTAAGTCGCTCACACGGGGACAAACGCTTCTTTTTCTGGGGGAGGAACAGGGGGTCCAAATAGTCACACTAGACCGTTTCAAACTTGTTTTTTTTTTGCTGCTGTGGAGAACGGTGGCGTTGGAGTCTCATATTTCGACCTCACGACGTGGATGAAGGTCCAAATAAATGGGCTCCTTTCCAATGGAATCTTACCTGGGGCTCAAGTTCTTGCAAAAAAAAAAGTTTTAGGACTGACATTTGTTACCCTTTTCTCAAATGTACCAGAATATTTGTAATAATTTAACCCTTTCAAGGCTGAGGGACTCCAAGAAAAGAAGCCCGTTTCGATCAGGCATCTTCATACGCGCACGCGCATGCGCACGACACATTTTGGAGAAGATTTCATTTAGCGCTTAATTGAATGCATTTCAAAAAGAAATAGACTTGGTTTATGGCCCCCTAAAAGTATACGCTAGTTGATTTCTGAATTGTTTTGAAATGCTTTCCTGCGATTGGCAAAGATGGATGAATGGCTAACACATTTCAAGTGGGAGGATCGGTTGGAAACGCTCTTGTTTTGAATGCCGACCCATACGTAGATGAAGAAAATGTAACAGAAATAGTCTTTGGACGAAATGGATTTCATTTCTATAACTGTTAGCGGCAACAAATTAGTTGGGGGCTACCGTCAACAAAATAAAACCGATGGATAAGAATATTTTAATAAGAATTTTTATTGAAAGTACACTTTGCAAAGAAAAGAAGAAAACTCACATTAAGGACAGCTCAATTTATCATGTGGATTTTATTGTAATATACAAACGCTGAAATTCGAAAGTCAATTTCAAAAGGTTTCGTGACTAGCTCCATCTACTGTAAAAACTGAGAAGTGCAGCAGAATGGAAGCTGAATTGCAGCTTTTTGTGCAGGCCACACATTGACATCATTTGCAAACAGGCCAATAAAAACCCGTCAACGCAACATTAATTTTGGGTATCATTTGTTATCGATCGCTAAAAAGATTTAAACAAGGAGATGTCAAGGAAAGAAATGCAGCGCTAGCGCATGGCTGACTTTCAACAAGTCTCCAGCCCATAATTCCTTTAACACATGAGGGGCTCTTATTGGGGGGCTGCAAGATAGTGACCTCATTAAGTCGGGCCTCCAAGAACGCTCGCCATCCAAATGTAAATAAATCAACCTTATGTGCGTTTCCTGCTTGAAGTGGGCTTGCTGTTTTTTGTTGTTGTTTTATGGGGAGCGCCAGTCGGCTTTTAAAGGGCGCCGTAAAAACAAAGAGGGAACGCCGTACGCCTCCATCATCAAACGCTTCCCGTCGATTATGACAGAGATTGCTCGTTACCGTCGTTTGGGATTTCGACCTTATAGTTTTTTGTCGCTGTTGCCGAACGTAAACTGAAATTTTCGGGGTCCCGGGGTTGCCAGAAAAGCACTTATGGGGTCAAAATGGCGGTGTAACAATGTATTGAATTGGGTAAATCCATGAGTTAAGGGATGGTCCAATCTTGTTGGTCAAAACAAAAAATCGTACATCCATGTTGTCTTTAAAATTGTGCTATTTTTTAATGAATGTTTTTTATTCCAATGTATGTCATATGGTGTTAAATTAATCGAAAACAATTGAAACAAATGGACTTTGTGCTATAATATATTGTTGACAATCGAATGACATTATAAAAGCGTGGATTATCACCCCTAGTGGCTGAGATCAATATTATGTCCGTAGCGATGTAAACAAAAAAAAATCAGTTTGCATGCAGTAAACTTTAGTAAACAAAAAAATGACATGTTTTCCACACCAAAAGACGTTTTTTTTCTTCTGGCGCTCCGGCATTATTGAAGCTCCTCCCCCGTTTGTCCCACCCCAGACAGGGCTTTGGTGTACCCCCAGGACCCGGTCCTCCGCGTGGGCTCGGATCTGACGGCCAGCTGTTGGGTGCACCCGGACGGCGGGCTGCACGCCGCCTCGCTTTACTGGACGCTGAACGGGCAGCGGCTGGCCGCCTCGGCCTATCGCACGCTGAGCGCCAACAACCTCAGCGTGACCCTGAGCGGCCTCAACGCCTCGCGCCAGACGTCCGGCGACAACCTGGTGTGCCACGACCGCGAGGGACGCGTGCTGGCGGGCTCCTGCGTCTACGTGGGAAGTAAGTGAGATCGAAAGCGGAGTACATGGAGAAAAGCCCAGGGAGAAGACCCAAACGCCACACACTAAGGACCCACCTGGGTTTGAACCCCGGACCCCAGAACTGCGAGACCGAGGCGTGAACCACTTAACCACCGGACCGCCCGTTTTTGATATTGTATAGACGCCAAAACATGCATGCTAGATATAATAGGGGTGATCCTAGTTTGTGTTTTTTCGATGATTACGTCTCGTGTACATCCAAATCCGCCAAATTGGAGGAGAAAAGTGAAAAAGTAGAATAAAGGAAAGAAAAGAAAGAAGGGAGAAGCAGTGGGCTAATGTTTATTTTGTTTAAAGTCTCCCTGGTGGCTGTCATTTTGAAATTTTAGTGCGAGCGTGCGGGTGTGCGTGTTGCTTTGAGCGCCGGGCGGGCCACGCCGGCGCGGTCCATTACTCGCGCGGCATGGCGCTGACATTTCTGGCGCACACACGGTCGCAGTAAAGTCTTTTTACGGCGCTCCTGTCAATACGAAGGAAAACCTAGCCTTAAATTCCTCCCCGGCTGAAAAATGCGCTTTTGCCTCCCTCCTCCGTTGGCTTTTTGACCGCCATTGTAAGCGAATGAAACGGCCCCGACACCCGGAAAACGCCCAAAAATGGACGCCATCCGAGTCACGGCGTCGGGTGAAAATGCCGCGACCGCTGGCAAATGGCGGTCCGGCGCCATGGCGTTCGGAACCTGGCGTTCTCGACGAGTGGCTATCGTCAGATGACGGGCAAATAAAGTCCAAAATGAAGTCATTGCGCCCCTTTCTTCTTTTGTTTGTGGCAGTGCCGCCAGAGAAGCCTCGCAATTTGACGTGCTGCTCGCGGAACACCAAAGACCTGACGTGCACGTGGACGCCGGGGGGGACGGGCGAAACCAGCATTCGCACCCAGTACGTGCTCAAGTATAAGCTCAGGTGAGTGCGCGCTACAAAAAAGGAGACAAAAAAGAAATTCCTTTCTTTAAAAATGACTTTTGCCGCAGGTGGTACGGCAAGGAGAAGGAGTGCGAAGGCTCGCAGCCCTTTTCGTGCGGCATCACTCGCGACCTGCATCTCTTCACCCCGTACGAGATCTGGGTGGAGGCGTCCAACCGACTGGGCCGCGCCGCTTCCGACGTCCTCACGCTGGACCTTCTGGACGTGGGTGAGTGACGGGCGGCCGGATTGGACGCCACTGGCTTTCTTTTGGTTCGCCGAGCGTTTTTGCGGCCCCTGTTGAAAATAAATGCCGTTTGCAAAGAGGTTTTCTCCGCCAAAAGCTGGCGGCCGAGTGGTTTCCGTCGGGAAGCGCCTCATTGGCCGAGAAATGGCCTCGTTTGCCGCCATTTTGCCAGCCTAAAACGACCTGGAAAGGCAGCGCCATTCCAACATGTTGGATCTATTAAAGCCAGCCGTGTTGCTCAAGCATGAGCTAAGCTAAGCTAAACTATGCTAACGGGCCCGCTTTGAGACCACTTTGAACTTGAAATGTCGCAGGTCGACTTCTTCTCTACGTTTATTTGCGAACAAATTTGTCTTCACGACGAGCCAGTCAAAATTCAAAGCAGCTCAAATAATTGGTTTTCAGAATCCACGTCAGCCATTTTTTCTGTCGTGATGATTTCATTTGAGAGCAACCAGACTAAAAAACAACAACCTTGAAGCCTCATCCAAATGAAATTTGATAGGCTAGCCTAACAAGCGCAGACCCCCCAAAAAGTCTGAAGAATCCCCAATGGAGAAGGTGCAGGAAGTCGGCTATTTTTAGTTTTCAGGGGGACTTTTCCCCCTTTTTTGCGTGTTGTAAAAGACGACATTGTTCCTTTTCTCGAAGCGCTTAAGCCCTTTCGGGCTCCGACTTAATAAGAAGCCAGCAGCGTTGCCTTTTAAAGTATTGTTGCCACTTGGCGGATTCTTGCGGAGACCTCCGTGAAAAAAAGCGTCCATCTTTTTCAAATCTCTTCTACACACACACACACACACACACACACATGTATGCGCACACATACACACACACACATACCTGTTTCCGCCCCCCGAGGCCAGGGCGGCGTCCTCGTGAGCGCATAGAATAAGGCCAGGTGCTTTTTTTTTCTCTCTGCTACTTTTGTGTGCTTTTTTTTTAGCGTGTTGCCCCGGAAGCCACTTTGGCTTCAGGTCAAAACACGCAAAACGGAAAAAAAAATGAGTCACCAGCAACACCCTTGTGGCTTTTCCGCTCATTTGGGAGCCCAAAACGTGACACAGGGTTCAAAAATGGACTCAAAATTGAGTATTTTTCGCTCATATGCCGGTTTTTGTTATGCTTTGGACTCCAAATGGCAAATTTATTGGACATCTGAGCAAAATGGGCGAACGGATGTCATTGTTTTGGCCTTCAAATTTGAAAGAACTTGAAATGAAAATGACCCAAAAAGCCACCAGACATGTTTGGCTCTCCAAAATTCATCATTTATTCAAAATAAGTGGTCTTGACAAACTTATTTTGATCATGAATAAGAATTGACGCAATCCCCGTTCCAGCCTAATTTTACTATTTACTTTCCGATGGGGAAAGCTGCATGAATATTTCTTTTGTCTGCTGGTTGCGCTGAGAAAATAGCCAATAAAAGAAAAGACTGGCTTGCGGTCTTTCTGTAACTTTAGATCCATATAAAACTGAAATGAAAGGTCATTCAAGAAATATATTTGAGTTGTTAAACGTTTCCATTCGTCGGTCATAGCCGGTCGTAGCACCCTCGAAGACGATGCGTTCGGGGGCCCGCTTTCAAACAGATTGCCTTTGTAATTGGCTCCAGATGCAACAAGATGGCCGTAAAGCACCTAAAAAGGAGACGGATTGGGTCCGCTCAGTAACACGGGCGGCTCCACGTGCCAACGCCAACAAACCGGAGGTCGTAAAAAAATCGGAGTGGACGCAAATCAAGTAGATTGATGGCTCGTTGTCCAAATTGTGTTCCGTTTTCAGTCTTTTTCACTTTGCATTAGTTCCCAGTTGACCTGGGTTCATTCCAAGCCAAACCCAATCGAGGTTTTCGCGTCCACTTCCATTAGGATTTCCTCATTGAACCAAAATGGAGAACACGGAGGCAGCCAATTTTTCTCGTCTTTTTGTTTTGACTGGACAAGCAAATTATTTGGGATCATTTCAATATTTTGTATAATGTATATTACATTTCCTGATTTTCCCCCTTTTTAAATCAATAATTGTCATTTTCAATCCATTTTTTCTGTGTTTTTAGTTCAAAAATCATTTTGAAAAATCTAAAAATATATAAAAAAAGATAAAATAAACATTGTTTTAGATCTATAAAAAACTGAATATTCAGGGATCTTAATCCAGTTCTTTTAATCCATTTATTTAAAAAAATCTAAATATATCTAAAATGGTCGGGCCCGCATGAAATCAAGTTGACGTTAATGTGGCCCACGAACCAACCCGAGTTTGACACCCTTGCTGTATATCATTTTTTTTCCCGATCAGTGACCACTGACCCACCAGCAGGGGTGACGTTGAGCCGAGTGGGCCAACTGGAGGACCAGCTGAGCGTCCGCTGGGACGCCCCGCCGGGACTCAAGGACTTCCTCTTCCAGGCCAAATACCAGATTCGCTACCGACTGGAGGACAGCCGCGACTGGAAGGTAAATCCGCCGGGCACAAAATGGCCGCCGACGTTCATACCGGGGCTGTGTGTGTGTGTGTAGAAATGGCAGCACTTTGAGTTCAATTTTAGTGGTTTTGTTTTCAATAGAAAACAGATTGTGTTTTTTAGCAGCAAGATTACTCATGCTGTTTGTTTATTGTTGTTTATTAAATCTGGCACGTACTGTATGTCACAATGTTTGCTCGCTTTTGTGTGCGTAGGAAAAAGCCAAAAAGAGAGAGAGAGAGTCATTGTGTTTTTGAGTGTGCGCGCCTAATTGATAGCAGAGCGCTTTCCATAAACACGCTGATCAATGTCGCGGTGAAACATATTTGCGGCGAGGAAAGCCCATTGAAGCGGTTTGCGTTTGTTTCTGCCGCGGGCGCCGCTTCTAAGTCTTCTTTCTATCCGGGCCGGCAGGTGATGGACGACGTCGGCAACCAGACGTCCTGCAGGTTGGCGGGACTCCGAGCAGGAACGGTTTATTTCGTGCAGGTGGGTCGGCGCGCCGCGTCCGGTTAACCCGCCCACGTTTAGCACTGAACCCCGCGGTCCGCCCCCAGGTTCGATGTAACCCGGTGGGCATCTACGGTTCCCGCAAAGCCGGAATCTGGAGCGAGTGGAGTCATCCCACCGCGGCGTCCACGCCGCACGCCGGTGAGCGGACGAACAGTCGGCCTTTCGCGTTTGGATTCCAACGTATACATCTTTTTTTTTTGGCTTTTCTCTTTCAGAGCGGGCGGCGTCAGGCTCGTGCGACTCCAAGGGCTCGAGCGGGGACTCCAATTCGACGGTCCGGCGCGAGCTGAAGCAGTTCTTCGGCTGGGCGCGCAAACACGCCTACGGCTGCAGCAGCATGTCCATCAACCACTACGACCAATGGCGGATGCTCATGCAGAAGTCGCACAAAGCACGCAACCAGGTAGGTAAGCATCTCCTTCCTTCCTCCCTCCCTCCCTCGCTTGCCGCAAAGGGCAGGGCACCATCACCCCCCTTCTCTCTCTCCTCCCTTTAGGTTCTCCAAAGGGATAAGTCGTAGCACGCCCCCTGGTGGACAAACAACGCGGTGCGATCAGAGCATGGCGGTCCTAAAATTCAGAGACAGCTATTTTTTTTCCTTTTTTTTGCATTTCCGTCCGTTACGTGCTTGTTTTGCATCCCATCGCACCCTGACGAAGGATCAGGAAATTTTGGACTTTGATCGCCTCCCCAAACTCGCCAAGTAGAGAGGCACATTTGTAAAAAAACATATTTATATTTACATATATTCATACGTAACATAGAAATGTTATGTTGGCCGGGATTTTTAACCGGTTGTGCCAAAGTGCAACGTGGCCCGCAACAGTGTTTACATGGCATTTAGTAGATAGTTGGCTCTCAACGCTACATCGCTGGCCATTTTTCCCATTTTACGGACACACCTCGAACGCATCTTAAATATTCAACTCTGTAATCTTCTATGCTTTCGCCGTAGTACTTTCGATTTTTGCTGAATCACGTGTATTTTGAAGACGGTACGTCATTTCCGCCGCGACCAGGCCTTGGAAGAGCCTCCTTTCTGTTTGGATATCAGATTAACACTAAAAAAAAGTCCGTTGTTGTGCCACTTGAATCAAGCAGAGTTGTTTATTATCCGTAATCATTCATCGTGCAGTATTTCTGACAATTGTACTCAAAAAGTGCCAAAGTGTTTTTTGTTTTATCCAGATGTCGCTGACTTTCCATTATTTTTGTACTGAATTGTAGTCACATATTTAAGAGTGTGTACAGCCATGTGTTATATTTCTTAAATTATGGTTTACCTGCTAAATAAATGCTAATAACTGACTGAATTTGGCATTGATCCACTGATGTCTTTGTGTTCTCAAAAGGGCAAGTCAAGATTTAAAAAAAAAATCACAATTCATACATGCATTTTCAGGGAATATATCATAAGTGATTACCTTGAAGAATATAAATAGTAAAAATTCATTTTAAAATAAAATCACATGAGAGGAAATAAGAAACCAGTAAAAAAAAAAATCCCCAATGGACTGGTCAAGCGGTGTGGGTGCACATTTTTGTTCCACAGACAAAGTTGAACCATCGGGGGTTGTGCTGAAACCAGCAGCACCTGACGCCAATCCACTGATTGCACTCGCAGGACACTAGTATTGTGGAAAGCTCTCCTCTTTATGAAAACCTACATTTTGTGGAATCGTTTGAATATAAAAGCCTAGTCTTATGGGATGTTACGCCTTTATATCAAATCAAAAGCCTTTATTGTCATCATACACAGCTTCGTTTATAACCAAATGGGTGAAATATCATTCATCAGGGCACTCTTAAATGGGTGAAAATGGTCAAAAGTTGGCACTTTGATGGCCCATGTTTCAAATAGGTCCAAAAAAAGTCTTGAATTGGCTCTTGACAGTTTAGCTTTGTAAGGGTGACAAAGGCACATACTACACAGGTGAAAAAGTTGAATGGACAGGGGTTGGGCCGCTGAGGGAGGGGAGGGGAGGGGGTGGGGGGTAGCAGCCTTCCGTTCAAATCATCCAGCAGCGACCGAGCTGACTGACAAAGTTGAAGCATCGGGGGTTGTGCTGAAACAAGCAGCACCTGACGGCAATCCACTGATTGCACTCGCAGGACACTAGTATTGTGGAAAGCTTTCCTCTTTCTGGATTGGAATGTGGCCTTTTATAGAATAGTTAAAGTTTTCCCAGCCCCGGTTTTTGCGTCAAGGCCTGCAACACAACACTAAATAGATTCTAAATATTTGATGGCGGGGGAAGTGAGACGCCGTTAGTTACGGAATGCGACGCCAATGCAACTCCGAACTGAATCGTCGTCTTTTGACAATTTGACGCGTCCTTTGAAACACTTTCTTTGAAAAGTGGGTGTGGTTGGGGCGCCACCTCGACGTCGTCACCTTTGAAGAAAAATCAGTGGTCGGAGGATGGAAGAAGTCAAGAAACGGCCGTCCATCTCTGCTAAACACAGAGGTCAGTATATGTGGATGGCAACAATATTGGCTGGAATTTCTTGAAATGGACTTTTATTGGCAAATCGGATTGGGCCAGTTGGCCCAAAAAATGAAAGTTGATTTGAAGTGAATGAATGAGTGATTGGTGATTGGTGATGTTTTTTTGTTGTGATCAGGCCCGGGCCCAGGATGCTACGCTCTGCCTCCGACGCTAGGCTACGTTAACCACGACGTCACCAAGGCAACGGGCCCCGCCTACACCTTCCGCACCCGAATGAGCAGCGCCAGTGAGTACGCTCTACAAAATAAAAAAGCTTCTAACCCTCAAGATTTTACGTATAAACTCAAATGCCGAGTTTAGCTTTAGTAGTGGCAGTGGTTTGACAAATTCAACTTTATTCCATAATGGGAATTCACTCGCTCAATCTGGCAACGCAGTTAAATATTATTCATTCATTTTCTGAAATGCCAATCCTCACAAGGGTCGTCGGGGGTGCTGGAGCCTATCCTAGGCGGCAACGGGCATGATACAGCCCAAATCGGTGGCCAGCCAATCACGGGGCACAAGGAGAGAAACCACCAATAATTCGTAGCTAGCGGCAATTTAGCATCCAATTAGCCTAGCATGCATGTTTTTGGGATATGGGAGGAAAGCAAAAAGTACCCTAAAAAAACCACGCCACCAGCCCCGAAAGAACATGGAACCCACGCACAGTGAGGACCCACCGGGGATCGAACCCTCGACTCCAGGACTGTGAGGCCGACGCGCAAACCACATCGTATTTCCCGGGTTTGCGTGTTTTCGAACCCTTCCTCATCCGCGGTTTTACCTTTGACGCCCTTTTGAATTCCCAATGGCGAACGGCAGTGGTGGGCGTGGACTCCAGCCCGGGACCCAGATACCACGTGGGCGCCCAGGTGACGCGTTTCGGGCGAATGGAAACGCCCGCTTTTTCCATGCTGGGCCGAGGGAGGCGCATCGTCAGCAAAGGTCCGGTGAGATGAAAAACGCATTCAAATGCCCATTTTGACGACGCTCATCCTTGGGCGGCAGTGGACAAGTTCCTGACCCCCGGCCCGGGGGCCTACAGTCCGGAGAAGGCCCCGCCCCTCAGCGCTCAGCGCCGACCGCCCGCCTACACCATGGGGGCCGCCGCACGCTATCGCCCGGACGCGGTGCCGGCGCCTAACAGGTTTCTTTCTTTCTCCCCGTATTTGGTTGTTCCTTTTTTTTTTCTTCCGCCCTCGACGGACCTTTTTGGTTCCTTTTTGATCGGGCAGCTACGCGCTTCCCGAGCTGACGGGCAGGCGGGTCCCCAACAAGCGGTCCGGGCTCAGCTACAGCATGTCGGCCCGCCGGGAGCCGGGGGGGCCCTCGGAGGACCTGGCCCGGACTCCCGGCCCTTGCAGGTACGACAGCACGGCCCCGGACGTCTACCTTCCGCGCCAGCCCTCCTTCTCCATGCAGAGTCGGACCAGAAGGCCGGCCTACCCCTCGGCCACCCCGGGGCCGGGGGCCTACCGACCGGAGGGCTCGGCGGCCCACCTCCGCCGGGCCCCCTCCTTCACCATGGGGGTCCGCCACTCGGAGTTTGTCACGCCGCTCGTCTTGGACTTTGTGCACTGATGGAGTTGCGCTGGATGCGTGGACCCCTCCCCAAAATGATTCTACAAATTGTGCATAATGTTGAGCAAAAAAAAAGGCGAATCTTGACGCTCATTGCCGTCGTAAACTAACCTCCCAACCCGGTTAAGGGTTAACCTTTAAAAGCCTCATCTTCAAAAACTTTGGTCATTTTCACCCTATTTTACCTGTGCAATGAACTAAAAAAAAATAGCCAGTGAACACAAATGATCGTAACAGTAGTCACGCTTAAGGTCTTTATCCTCCGCAAAGAATGTGGTGGTTCTCCATTTGGAAAAATGATTTACAATGAGACTGCGTGTGTGCGCACAATGTATCCTCTAAGATGTATTTCAGCACCGGGGGAATAAAATACATTGTGTAGGAGTTCAAAAACGCTTTAATAAATATATATCAAAACATAGTTCCTTTTCGTTCATTAAAAAAACAACCAATCATGGAACAGAAATTTTAGCCTCATACAAAAAAAGGGGTAAAAAAATCATGAAAAGACAAAATTGGGGCATGAGTGGAGAACAAAGCTAGCGACACCTGACTAGCTAGCTTTATCTCGTAATCAGGAGTAACGTGATAGCATGTGGCTATTTACACTAGCTCGAGGCTATCAGTAGTTGACTCCGAATAGCGACACTGACAAACGAGCTAACTAGCGGGAGGCGACGCCACAACACACGTGTATAAATAAGATGACGTTGAAGACGCTTTAGGACATTTTGCTGGCGGGCAAAATGGCGCTGACGGGCCGGCTCCAGCGACTGCACTGGCCCAGGCCCAGCAGGTCCTGAGCGCACACCTCGAAGGTGTACTCCCTCCCCGGTCTCAGACCCCTCAGCTCCACGCTGGAACTCTCCAAGGGACCCATCTGCGGAAACACCAGACCGCCGACGGGGTTTTGGTCAATCGGGGATCACCAAAATCGGTCCTAGAGGGCCACTATCCAGTCTGTTTTTTTTTCTCTTTTGTCCTCTAGCACACCTGAATCAAATGATCTACTCTGATGATTTGATTCAGGTGTGTTGGTGGAGGGAGCTAACAGAAAACTGTGGGAAACAGACAGCGCTAGGGCCCAGTCCAGGACCCGAGTGGGGCACCCCTGCTTTAGGTGCCCCTAAAAATGTGTGGCTACGTACGCTAACAGACTTGGCTCGACCCTTGTGCTCCCACTGGTACTTGATCTGGTATTTGAGCGGCGCCATGTCCAGGCGAGACCACGTCGGGGGCGGCGACCACTCCATCGACACCCTCTTGTCGTGGTGGGGGGACACCTTGACGTCCACGGGGGGGTCGGGTTTCACTGCGGACGGCGAGACCACGTCACGGGTGAGCGTTGTCGTCTTGACTTACGAGTTGAAGTGGTGCCGTGAATACGTTCGTGAGGTGAAAGTCACTCACCGATATCTTCCAGCATGAAGCTGCTCAGGTGAGAGCTACTTTTTCCCGTAGACCACAGTGTGGTCACATTGAGGATGTAATCGGTCAGAAGCTTTAGGTCGGGCAGGTGACAGTGCCAAAGCTGTAAAAAACAAAAACAAACAAATATGATTCCCCTGGATTTTTTCCCTTATTACTATTAGTCTATTGTTACTATGAAATTGCACATATTAAAAATATTTCCCTTCTTTCCTCTCCAAAATCTATTTAATACGGAATACCCACAATGCACTAGAGCAGGGTTGTCAGACTCGGGTTGGTTCGCGGGCCGCTTTAACGTCAACTTGATTTCACTTGGGCCGGACCATTTTAGATAGAATATTTAGATTTTTTTTAAATAAATGGATTAAAAGAATGGGATTAAAAGCCCTGAATATTCTGTTTTTTTATAGATCTAAAACAATGTTTATTTTAGCTTTTTTTATATTTTTAGATTTTACAAAATGTTTTTTGAACTAAAAACACAGAAAAAAATGATTAAAAAATTACAATTAGCGATTTAAAAGGGGGAAAATCCGGAAATGTAATATACATCTCTACTCTTCATTTGAATTTGATCTTAAAACAGAAAGTCGGCACTCATCATTTACTTTACCGGGGCCACACAAAATGAGGCGGCGGGCCAGATTTGGCCCCCGGGCCGCCACTTTGACACATGTGCACTAGAGCTACAAGAACCCCTAAAAGGCAAATGAACATGCTTCGACGACACCCCGTTGTCAATGTCAGTTGGAAGCCATACCCGCTCTGAAGAGGAGGGTGTAGGTGGCGTGAGATGGCAAGGCTTGCTGCTTGACGGCTGACGTCTCTCGCTGAAAAAAACAAAATAAAAAACGTCGTTTTATACGAATAGAAGCAGTTAGAAATAATGCAGTTGTAATGACACACTTGTACCTGTAGGAAGCAGTGTAGCTCAGCGGTGCTTCATTGGAGGGTTCAGCCCACGAGCAAAACGTGACGTTCGGGTAACTCGCACACCAACAGTGAATATCTGGATCAGCTAATTTAGGAAATCAGTTATTCATTCAATTAAATCAATTACATTTAATTTATTAGATAATAAAATATTTATTCATTAAATGTATTTCCTTTTGAGTCATTTTCTCATGTAAAAAGAATCCTAATGAACTCCCAAATGATCAATTAGCCGCACAAAACAAAAAGTATTTCTCTGAATATAATTTTTTTTAAAGGAAATACTTAAAAAAAGACTTTCATGTGATGTACAATTGGTTTTTATTTGTTTGTTTTTAAGTTGAAAAAACATGTTTTGTCTTGCCCATCAATGGTTTTGTTTTTTTTAAACAAAAAAAATCTATTTTTTCCACCAAATTAACATTTTTCCTTTTATTGATTGACAAAGCCGACAAACCAAAAAAGTCATTTAAATAATTTGCCTTTTTTGGGTGACCTTTTAAGTCGTATTTCTAAACAGACCCCCAAATTGTCTTTGAAGAGCCGCCAGTTGGAAAATGAACGTCACGTGCTACTCACCGGCGAATGTCGCTCCATCGGCGCCGGCGACCACCCAAACCAGAAGAATCCAATAGCGTGCTTCAGTCATGTTGAAATGACCAAGTCGGTGGAAGAAGGCTCCTTATGAAGAGGCCACAAGCGAAAGCAAAAGAGGAACCGCCACCGAAACCCTCGCTGAGAAACAAGCAAACTTTTCTGACGTCGTTTGGAATCTTTGTTTCGGTCATCTGGCTTTTCCCACTCATACAAAGTACACGTTTATCGTAATTCACAAAAAACACGCGCCAACGCCAATCGTTTCATGGCCTTGTTTACTCATAAAAAGGCGCTCCAAAGATATTATCAACGTTTTCTGGGTTGGGGGGGGGGGGGGGGGTGCCGGAGCTTATGCTAGCGGCATGTTTTGTCGTTAAGCCGTGTTAGTTTGTTGAAGTTCCATTGGTCTGTTCACTTGTTGCTGTCTGGTTTTGGTCAAGTAAGTGTCAAGTTGTGGTCAAGTTAGTCTTATTGTCTAGTTCCTGAAAGGTTGTGAATGAGAAAAAAAGAGAACTGAGAACTGATTTTATTTTTTATATTTATAGTAGTATATGGAAAATTCATACCTGTCAACCTCTGCCGATAACTGCCCTTATAAATGATTATGATTCCCCTTACAACCCCCCCCCAACAAACCTTACAAACACCGTACGACTCGTACGGTGTTTGTAAGGTTTTTGGGGGGTTTGTAAGGGGAATCATAATCATTTATAAGGGCAGTTATCGGCAGAGGTTGACAGGTATGAAAAATAAACCCCTTTCTTTTGAAATATATTGATTTTTTTTTTTAAACAAAAAGCCACAAATATACCTCTTGTAAAAAAAATTGGCACCCACTTTTCATAACTTCTTTTTAGACACACACATTCACACATGAAAGTCAAATTACGGACCCAATGAAAATGACAAAGCTGACGTCATCCGATGGTGGACTTGCTCGGCGACGCCCTCTAGCGTCCATACTCCTCTACCGTCACACCTTTTCTCGGCCATCTTTGTGTGGCCACGACAGTTTCCATCCGTTGGGGCCTCCTCCTCCTCCGTCGGTGGACGTACGCAGCGAGGTGAAGGCTTTGCTGATCCAGTTGTTCTTGGCGTCCTGCAGGTCGTTGGCCAGGATTCCCCTCTCGTGCTCCAGTTCCTGTTGTCCGCAAAACGCCAGGCCCTCTTTCAAAACCCCGTTATAGGCCCAAAGGTACCATTTTACCGGTGTTGGGGTTATTCTGGGATATTATTATATATGTGCGCATTAATCATTATATGTATGTGTGGAATATTAATCATTATATGTATATGTGAAACATTAATCGCTCAGTATAACGTTACCAAGGACATTCCCCCCCCCAGCTGGCTCCGAGGACATTTAATTGTTTTTAGGCATATTGACCTGACAGATCACCAAGTTCCGGGCCGAGGACTGTTGATCTGAGTTCGCAATGAAGATCTGTGAAGGACTCTTAAATTGCTTTGACTTGGATTCCGGAGCAGATGGCGATAAAAGAATCAACCTCCTCCGGGAATACACCTGATATGCAATTGTTGTTGCAGTTGTTTTTTGACCTTAATTGTGTTATTCGCATATGCCATTGAATTGAATAGATAACCTTGTAATTGTTTTGATTCCATGTCTCAAATTGGCAGGAGAGGAATTCGGTCCTTTCGAATGTCACGGTGGCGAGGACGAGCCAGGACTGATTGTCACTTGCAAGTTAACGCCGGAGATGTGCCCGATGCCTTCCTTGTATTGTTTTATATTATATTAAAGTATAGCTATGAATAAACCTATCAAGCGGCTTCACCTGGATCTTGCAGTTGGCCTCCACCACCTGCAACTTGGTCTGAGCCAGCTCCTTCTCCAGCTGCCTCATCTGCGCCTTGAGGGAGGCCTCCTCCCGGTCCCGCCGCCTCACTTCCGCTGCCGTGGGGGTGCCGTCGGGGCGCAGTTGCTCCCACTCCGGGACGCCCGCCTCCGACTCCTCCTCTTCACAGCTTCCTCGCTCTTCTCCGCATTCCGCCGCCGCGGCGCCGGAACAACGCGGGCAGGCTTTTAAAGCGCTCTGCGAAAGCAAAAGTTCCAAAAATGACCAAACTCGCCTTTTTGGGCAAGTGCATTGTGGGTATATTTAGTTAACAGAAAGCACAGAGAAATATTTTGCCATGAAATGTAGTGACCTCGAGCGAGCGGACCTCCTGCGAGTGGCTGTCCTGTTGCTTCTCCAGACGGGCGGTCAGCTGGCTACAGATCTGAACGGACGGAGAAGATTCAGGTCAGGTCACGTGACCCGTCCGTCCCCATGGACGCGCAAGGGTACCTGTTTGTAGTCGGCGATGATGACCGACGAGCGCTTGACTTCCTGCTCGGCGCCTTGCAACTCCCGCCGCAACACTTCCTTCAACTTGAAAGTGCCGCCCAGTTAGTCGCTTTAAAAAAAAAAACTCCCCCCAAAAAACAGGTTTACAAAGAGCTACCATGGCGGCCTCCTCCTCCTTCCCTCGCTTCTCCTCCTCGGTGGCATGCAGTTCACGTCGGGTCATGAACAGATCGCCGGTCAGCACCTCTACGCTGTCCTCCGCCTAGCGAGCAAACGTTCAAACGTTTCCAGCGGGAAGCGCAAATGTATGGAGAAGAGCGCCGGAGTGAAGGAAGACCTACTTTATCCAGGGCGTTCCTCAGGGCCACTTTGCTGGTGATGAGCCTGTGGGCCAAACTGTCGTTCTCCTGCTCCAGACGAAGGCTGGTCTGCTGAAGACGACGGTTCTCCATCTGCGTCACAACAAAACAAAGAGGGGAAAGAACAAATAGAAAATGGAGCAAAGTGCCGTTGACTCACAAACGTTTGGTTTTGTCAAAACAAAACAAAACAAAATATTTAAATCTGTTTGAATGAGCTACAAAGTGCCCGTCAGGCAAAAAGAACCCCGCGGGCCAATTCGGACCCATATGGGGGCCACTTCCGCCTCGCGGGCCGCACGTTTGACACCATTGTCCCAAGTAAACTATTCTGTCATTAAAACGGGTCTTGCATTAAAGTAACGTTTTTATTTTGTTTAAAGACGAATAGTATTCGTTGACTGTGAGTGCAAATTCGCCCTGTGAAATATTTCGTTTGCAAAATTAAAATAAGTTAGTGGTTTGTTTATTTCTCGCGAGAGTTGTTTACAAGTGGGAACAAGAGCTACTCACTTTCCTTTACCAACTTTTGGCTAACAGCGCAAGGTAACTTCATCGTATGATGTTGTAATGTGTCGTAAAAGTGTGAAAATGATCTCATTATGATGCGTCAATGTGAAAATGAATTGTTGTCATTGTGTTGGATGACGAGGAATGCGTGTAAGTTTATGTTCGCTCACTTCCCGAGTGGCCATGAGGTTAGCTTAGGTTAGCTTAGCTTCGTTTGTTATGTAGCACGTCACGTGTGTGTTTACAGTTTCTAAGCTTCGTTTATGTCTGCTTTATAAAGGTTTTGCGGCATAAGAAAACTTCAGGAAAGTGCCCGTCTTTGAGAAAAACCTGCTTTGTCGTTTTGGAGCCACAACTGGACTTTGCTTGGGGACCCACAAAGTAGTTTACATTCAACATTAAGTGAAAGGTAAGTGTCATTTAAATTCAATGTTTTTGTTTTGTTGTCATTAAAAGCCCCACCAAGAAGTGCGCAATAACAACAACAACAACAAACAGACAAATACATAATCAATAAATATTCATAATAACTAAAAAATGTAATAAAGAATACATGAATAAGTAGTTGACATAATAACTTGTCTACGCAGTTTTCAAAGCATGATGGGTAACAAAAAAGTTTACATGTAAACACAACTTTTCAAGTTAACTGGAGTTCTGTTGAAGAGTTTTAAGTGCTTTTCAAGTCAATTCTGTATTTTAACCCTTTGTAGGACGAGTGAAATTTCATTTTAATTTTCAAGGCTTGATGGGGAAAACTAAAATTCTAAAAAAATGGAGTGAGAATGGACATGAATTTTTCCGGCTTTGCAAGGAAGGTTTGCTCTTTTCTCACCTGGCATTTGTCGAGTGGGTTTTCCGCCTCGTCGTCCATCAATTGAAGTCGGCTTTCTCTCAGTTTGGCTTTCTTGGTCGGGACCTCCTGAGGGAGCCAGTCGTAGTTGCACGTAAAGTTACAAAATGAAAGTAATCATGACTTTTTAAAGCCATACCTGATTACAGAAGATATGAGCATGTCAATATTTTGACTTTGGTTTTGTTGTTACAGTCTACGACATTTTTCTCGCGGGATTGCAACTTCTGATTTAATTCTTCTAATATTACCACTCCAATCTCGCAGTTTCATGACGGAATTCTGGTCTTAGTTTTGCCTTCACACTCCCTGGTAAAAACTCAAATTCACCCCATGAGAAATAACATCTGTCGCGCAAAAACAACTAAGCGAGCATCCCTACTTTTGCATTCCGGCCTCCTACCCCACCGAATACAGCTTTTCGGAATGGCTAAGCCCAAATTTGGACACGCACTGGCGTCCAATCTGGTGGTAGGCTAGGTTACCGGGAAGCGAGGTCCGTTTTCGGCCACCAGACAGGCCAGAATCTCCTCTTCGCTCATTTGCTCCACCAGCCGAGCGTCGCAGGATAAGGTGACGGAGAGCTCTTGCATCATTTTGACCTTTGCCCCCCAGCACCCCGATCAAAAGACACAGCAAAATCCTAGCCAATCCAAAAGCGGCGGTCCACAAACGACGCGGCACGTAGCGTTCCGACGGAGATTTGCCTGGTTTTATGTAGGACGCGCGTGAAAGGGATCGGGGACACACCCATTCCACTTGCCACTTTTGTTTGGTTGATCCCCCGTTTTCTTGTGGCGGAGAATCCGACATAACCTGCGGGACGGGACGCCTCCGCCGGGCGAGCGGTCGAGCAGGAAATTACCCCAAGCTTATTTGGGGACACGCCCATTTTGCGTGTTTTAATCCAGGCGTCATGATTTTGTCCATAGGCGATATTTCTTTTATGCTGTGTCACTTTTTTCGTTTTTGGTCATTTTGCATATGTGAGCGAACCTCTTGCCGCCCAAATAATAATAATAATAATTTAAAAAAGGATTTAACCTGTGTGCATGATTTAAAAAAATATATTTCAATCATGTCAGGCAGGGGTCTGAAATTTACGGCAAAGGGGCCAACGGTGGCCCCCGGACAATATTTTGTGGGCCAATTTAACATCCGAGTAAATCTTATTGTTGCCCGGGTGTATTTGGCGATGGCGACTAAAATGCTAAGTATATGATTTTAGATAAAATGAATTTATCAAAGGGTCCATTTTGAGGAAATAATTCAATGATTTGAAAGGCCATACATTTAAAAAATCTCATTCTGAATTTGACGTCAATACGAAAGGTGCTTTGGTCATCCCATGTTTTATTTTCCTTTCCATACATGGCCTAAATTTCTCCCTGTCTTTCCACAACAGCCATCACTTCCTGATTTTCCTTCCGATGAGAAAGAAAGAATATCACAATCCAACGAAACTAGCCATTTTGACCAAAACTTAAATGACAACAGGAAGTCAGATTTCTATCAGCAACGGTGCTTTTTTCTTTTTTCTTACATGTGAAAGAGAAAGTACAGCCTGGGCTAAATGTCACTTTGAGATTGTACATCCACTACATGCATCGTGTTTAACAATATTAAAAAGAGTACTTTGTGGCATAACAACACTCTTGAGCATATCAAAATATAGGACTTAGTGTCTGTAAACAGGAAGATGTCCAAAACACAAACGTGCACGGCATGTAGGGCGTGGGAATAAAACACACCATAGTCATTTTGCTTTTAGTTAAAAAAACAAAACAAAAAACGCTTAGCCCTCATGTTCAGTTTCGTGTGGAGGAGCGAGGTGTTACTGCGTTAGCCGTTAGCCATTGGTGGTGGCGCTCGTCTGTCGTCAACCCGGAGTCAAAGGGTCACACCTCGGTGCTGTAGGGCCTCGGCGGGGACCCCGCCAACACGTGGCCCACGGGTCCCGGAGGACTCTCGTAGTAGGTGTGGAAGCCCAGGCGCTCGCCCCCGTTGAGCGTCTGCGGGGCGGCGCGACGGCCGTACGGCGAGCGGGCGCCGAGCGGGGGGCCGACGGCCAGGGGGGCGGCGCCGTCGTTGGCCAGCGCGTCGCACGTGTCGCACGGGAAGTGGGACAGCGGGTCGGGAAGCGGCTCCGGGGGCGGGGCTTGCGCCGGGGCCCGCTCTTTCCTCTTGCAGCAGTAATACTGCGCGCAGAAAGGAGTGGCAAAATCAATGCTTTGGCTTTAAAAAGGCTTTAGCGGCCATTGACGGAAATAGACGTCCAATTGAAAATACTCGTGCGTTATGTCATTTTCAAATGTACCGTATTTACTGACATGTAAGCCACCCTTGCATACAATCCGCACCCTTAAAATGGTTGAATTTTACAATTTCTCACGTATAAGCCGCCCCCTGATTCCCAATTTACAAGTCCATATTCATGGTTTTAATAGAGAGTACAAATGTGTGACTTTGAAGGGAAAATCTTTTAAATGACCGTATCGGCCGCTATGTCTTGCGTTACGACGTTTCGTCTTTGTCACCTTGCAGTTTTGTGCATGTTGACTTTTTATGCGCAAATAAGCTGTACCCTCCATTCAGTCATTTTTTTGTCCATCAAAAGCGGCTTATATTGGATTGGATTGGATAACTTTATTCATCCCGTATTCGGGAAATTTCATTGTGACATATGCAAGTAAATACAATATATGGACTTTGATTTTTGGAGTGGAAAGAAGTCATTATTTGAACAGCAGTCATCCTATAGTCATAACTGGGGAAAAAGTACAACTTTGTATTCAGTTTCTTAGATCATCTGGTAGTTACACAGTAATTCTCTTCAAATGAGTGGTTGACTTGTACAAACTAACTGTAAAAAATGTACTTCTTCCCACTTTCTTAGGTGAATTTTCCAGAACAAATGGATTGCCCGTCTATGGCCGTCAGTGGCGATGAGGTAAAAACACATTTCCAAATATATACATAACATGATTGATTTTTGGCGAGTGCGCTTTCACCTGCAGTCGGCAGTAACAGAGCAGCGCAACAATGCAGAGCAGAATGACCCCGGCAAGAATTCCTCCCGCAATCACGATGGTTCCGGCGGACATTCGTCCGGTTCTCCATCAAACGCTGCGCCACACAAAAATTGGAACAAAACACACGTCAAAAAGTGCCACCAACAACTTTCCAGATAAAAGCACTTTTACTTCAACATTCCCTCATTTGTTCGATCACTTTCGGCCCCCGCCATTCAAAATGGATTGGGTGTCTATTGACGCCCCCCCCCCCCCCCCCCCCCCAAAAGGTCAAAAAAAGATTAACACAGCCCAACAAAAACGACAATGTGGCTCATTAACATATTCTGCCATGGGTGACATACTGCATGTTTGTTTGTTTACATGACTTTGTTTCAACTGCAAATATTCTTTCCGCGCTATGAACACGAAATTGAGCAAAGAATAAACACTACTTGTATGCACGTATGTGTGTGTGTGCCCGAGCTCAAGCTCCCGCACGACTATATCCGTGTAATAAATTATAAACAGGGCAGGCTAATGTGTTTAAAAGCACCAGCGAGACTTTTTCTTCTTCTCTTTCCCGCGCTTCAGGACGAGAGCCGGCATGCCGAAGCCCACGACGTTTGGCCAACGCTGACGTGCAACGCCAGCATGTGCAGCCAAGGTAAAAAAGTCCACACACCCCTGCTCAAATGTGTACCGTTTTCCAAAACGAGGTTAGCTGAGTACAAAATGCTGCCAATAGGAATGGCATTAACTTAAAAAAATGACTAAATTACGTCGGTAGGTTCAAATTTTAATCTTAATTCAGTGTCGGGACCGACCCGGGATCGAACCCATGACCCCGGAACTGCGAGGCACACGCGAACCACTTATCCACCGAGCGGATCGCTTCTCTAACCAGTTGAGTGGCAATGATGTCACAGTGTGATAATTGCAGAGGTGAAGAGGCTTCACGCTCGGCTATTTATAGCGCAGAGGTGTCATTAGTTTCACGACTTTGGTTCGCCGCTATTGGCTGGTTGCCAGGCAACCAACCCGGTGGCGGAAAAGGCACATTTTGCCGTTAAAGACGTACCAAAAATATTGTTAAAGAGGACTGGCGGTGAATATTTTTCACCAACAGTTTTCAAAATATGAGTTCAGGATCATTCCTATGTCATATAAAAGACTCAAATAAGGAAAAGTAGGTCGTTTTTTTAAGGCGGTGGTCGAGTGGATAGCGCGTCGGCCCCACAGTTTTGGGGTTAAGGGTTAGATCCCGGGAGGGTCCTAATTGTGTGGAGTTTGCATGTTCTCCCCGGGCTGGCGTGGGTTTTCTCTGGGTCATTTAAACACTATATACTATAGGAGTCCATTCTCAAATGACGGGAGACGACGAGTAGCAAAGCACGGCTGGGCGCTGCTTTGCAATTTTAAAGGCTCGGGGGCCTCAATTATTCACGCCACGTTCCCACCGACAGTATTTTTCCATCAGGGGGCCAATTTGGACAGAACAGAAAGTAGTGGAAAAATGAAGGCAACATGCCGCGCGAGTGGGCGGCGACAACATTGCTTTTAAATCGCTGACATTCCGCTTTGAAAGTCTTGTCTTGCTTTTTTCACGCTACAATAGCTTCCTTAAGCATCCATAAACCAAATTTTTAATTTCCCTAAAGTCTCAAATCGCACTTTTACACTATAGACTATATACCGAATATATTCAATGTCATTTTCTGATCTGCAGAAGGTCGCAGGGGTGCTGGAGCCTATTGCCAGCCATGGTTGGGCTAGCGCATGTACATTTTCCATCGAATCTTTTTGCAATTCATCAAATAAATCGATTGAAATGCTAAAGGTGAGTGTCAATTTGTCCATTTTGATACTTTGTATTGAATGATAAAAAATGACAAATGATTTGATTAAAGGGAAAAATGCCTGGATAAAAGTCGATGAACCAAAATGAAGTCAAAATGAGCAATGCCCATGTAAAAGGTCTGCTTTTCAGACAAAGTTTTGCGCAAATACTGGATGGTCCGGCCGTGTTTTGCTGCGGCTCAAGCATTTGCGCTAAGGTAAAGGTAAGGTAAGATAAGACAAGACAAGACGTACGACCTTACCTTTTCACACAAAATCAATCTCCGCAACCCGTTTGGTTTCTTCCGCCAAGATGGCTCCGCACGAACCGGAGCTTTTACGCGGCGATCAGCCCACGCCGCATCCACCGTCGTCTTCCCCCGCCGCTTCAGTGCCGAGAGGTGGCGAGGATGCGGGGGAAAACTGGGGGACTCCTCCTCCTCCTTTGCCGGCGGCGGCGGCGGTGACAGCGGCAGCGGCAGGCCGGCTCAAAGTCGCGCCCCCTCGGCATGGCTGCGGCCCCACGCTCCGCTCCCCGGCGGCGGTGGTGGTGGCGGTGGACGCTCGCACAGCTGGATCCCGGTGTTCCCGGGGGGGCGGGGCGTAAAGCGCGATGCTGGAATAGAGGCGGCGCGAGTCGACAGCTTCCCGAACTGGCGGCTTGTGGGCCAAATCCGGATAGCTGCAAAAGTAGCTTCATGTCAGCTAGCCTAGCGTGTGTGTTTTGGGGATGTGGGAGGAAAGCGGAGTACCCGGAGAAAACCCACACAGGCTGGCGAGAACATGCGAACTCCACATAGGAAGGTCAAACCCACCGGGGATTGAGCCCTCGGCGTCAGAACTGTGAGGCGGACATGTTAAGCACTCTTTTTGTAAAGAGAGTTTTGATATTTTCATCCTTAATCTACGATTGAAGTATTGTAGTCATGAGAGTACAAATGAATAAAGATAACACCAAACCAACGAATGAATATGTTTGCATCCTCAGTTATAATCTACAAAGCAATATACTACAGTCACGAAAAAAACCTGCACAAATTGTGTCTGTTTAAACTTTTCTGATAAATGACTATAATCAATAAGGGCAATATTATCTGATATATTCAATTATAATTAATCCCCAAATTGATGCCACGGAGCAGTTCTTTGTTTTGTCTATTTGAAATATACGATTGTTTAATTTAAAAAAGAAAAAATAGTGAGTATAAACAGATGACGTTTAGAAAGAGGATGGCTTGTTCCTGATTGGCCAAAGCAGTCACAAGCTGATGTGAAGTTAAAAAAACAAAACATTGAACGCGTCCCTGCCGTACTGAGTGAGCTGCTCCCTGTCACGTCTCCGTACCTTCAACTCTTTAGACAAAAATGGTGAGTGTGTCATTTGTGTCATGAGAAGGATTAACGCCACCATTTATTTCCTGTTTTTCGTTACATGTGGTGATTAATGTAAAGTTTTCGGTCGCGGTAGAAACGTACGACCGTTGGTTTGCTAGCGTTAGCTTGTTAGCCGTAGCATGAGTTCCACCCGCTAGCGTCAAGTCAAGTGGCACTTTGGAAATGTGTTTCCGGTGGGTTATCAAAATTAAATGAATGTGGAGGGTTGTTCTCAAAAGCGTTTTCAGGCGTTTATTTTCATGACTTGGAGTCTTGAAATCACAAATGAACGAACATTAAAGAAACAGCGAATGGGAATTCCGAGTTTTAGACTAGAGTAAATTGACAATTGCCAGTTTTTTTTATATGCGGCTACTCACAAAAAGCTAATTTCCTCTGCTTTCTGGGAGCAACAACTATATTTTTTTTGGTTCTATTTCGAGTACCAAATAATGAAAAATGTTAAAATTAAGCGTCTTAACACACTTTGTTCTTTCTTCAATGTGTTGCAGCCAACAAAAGCTAGTGTAATCTTTGTTCCTGTAGCGGCCAATATTTATTATTTGTAAATGCAAAAAAATCTGCTTAATTTTGATGATAATGCTAATGTTGTTAATTCAACTCCTGAATGTGTTATGTTATCTCGTGCGGCCATATCACGTTTGGCATTCCGTAGTTTTGTGCTATGGACACAAAACTTAAAACAGTTTGTGTAATCATCAAGTTGCTTCTCTTATTCTGAAGGAGACTGTAGCCTTCTTCCGGTATGCGTGGGGAAACTTTTTGCTGCGTACGCCCTGCAAATGTTTCAACACATCCCACCATCTATTATTCCACAAGCTCTCCTCCTTCTTGTTGTCACGATGCTTTTTAAACGTGTCACCACAATCAAAGAGAGGAATGTGAAACGAGCTTGGAGCTAAGTTAAGTTAGCCTTCTAACTGTCTTCCTGAAGCACCAAAGCGGAAAGCAGCATCTGTTGTCACAGCGCTTCCTCATTTTTGCGCTTCCTATTGTGTCACTTGCGCTGAAGTCTGGCAAATCTCGGCGGATCTTCTCAAAGCTGCTAGAAATCCCGCCCCCCTTCCTCAAAGCCCCCGCGGCCATCTGTTGAGGAATGTGGAATGGCACAAGGCAGACTTGGAAGGAGCTGTCGTATCTACGTGCCGTCCACTTACGCAACGCGCTGGTGACGTGACACGGACGTACTTTTCAGTTGGATCCGACCGCTGCCCAAAGAGGCTTTGGCTTGGGCTGCCCGGCATTGAACCGTCACGTTTTAGTTTGGCTGTTGACGAGCTCCAAATGGAGTGGTTAGCAGTTCATTTATTTAAAAAAACAAAAGCTGTAAAATGAATAAAATAATGTTTTTGGCCTAGTTTGTGAGGGGTTATATGCCAAAGTTAGCGGTTGGTCAGTGGAAAAACACAATATATAATTCTCTAGATAAAGATGCGATATTAAACTGGAGGGTTATTTTGATAGATTTTTTTCAATGTATTTAATCCTATATATACACCAGGGGTAGGGAACCTATGGCTCGGGAGCCACATGTGGCTCTTTTGATGGGTGCATCTGGCTCTTTGCTAACCTGTGAGCTAAAATATGGAAATTGCAGGTGACAGAACTGAGATATTACATCTAGAACTGCTTTAATCTTCTTTTGTTTGCATTAGACTCTTCTGGAATGCATCCTCTCATTGATTAGCAACAGTATAAGAATCTTTTAAAAAAATATTCATTTTTTTCCACTTTAAAAGTGGTGAAATTACAAAAAATTGAAAAGGCACTTGTTTACATGTATGTATTTTGACTTTTAAATTCGTAGTATGGCTCACAAGGAATAACATTGGAAAATATGAATTGTTTGTGGCTCTCTTCGTCAATAAGGTCCCCGACCCCTGCTTTATGGTTTAATTATGACACTCTAAATTGGCAGCTTCTATCCTCGTCGGCCAATCGGAACGAGTTAACCAATGATTCTATTGATCCGAATCATCAGAAAGATTCACGAATAATAATAATAACTATTGACTGTCATTTCCTGTTGACTTGCATATCTGGCCAGAAATCAAAATTGAGCAGAATACAAAACATTTGACGTCTTTTTTGTTTCTATTTAGAGCGAAACACTGGAAGTGTGTGACGTGGATGAAGATCTGGTGGCCAAGTTGAAGAAGTTCCGTCTCCGCAAGGAAACCAACAACGCCGCCATCGTCAGTGAGTTTCAAGCTCCACTTCCTTTTGGCGTCTGTTTGCGCCGGGTTTTTTTCCGGGGGGATTTTAAGCAAACGTGGCGGCTGATCCGTCAAAATCCGCCGGCGTTTGACAAAAGTGGGTCACTCTCGGCCTTTAAATCGTAAGCCTCCACTTGCGCCGGCGGCCATCTTGCGGAGGGCGCCGTGCTGGGAAGATGGGTCGCCCCTTCACGCCCAGTTGAGGGAAGCGCTTTAAATCTGGACTCAGACGGGCTTTTGAAAAATCTTCTTGCTGAACCAAATTTTTTTTGGGGGGGGGTGTATTGTATCATTATACAAGTAGAATGAGATTTAAAGCTTCACCACAAAGGGCACAAAAAAACAACACACAAATAAATCAGTAAAAAATAATAATCAAGCTTCTCTTGTTGTTGTTGTTGTGAACACTAACTTTGAAATCCTATTCCTCTGTTATTTGTGGACTTACCGTCTTGAAATTTTGTAGTGATGTAGCATAGGGCAGTATCAGTTGATCCTTGGAGCTTGATTTTTTAATTTTTATTTTTATTTGGGGGTTATTCACTATTATAATATAGATATAATTCATTTATATTGTGCCCGCTGGTTCTGAGCTGTGCAAACTTAATTAGCATAGGGCCGTTTTTTTAATTTTTATTTGGGGTTATTCACTATTATAATATAGATATAATTCATTTATATAGTGCCCGTTGGTTCTCAATTGTGCAAACTTAATTAGCATAGGGCAGTATAAGTTGATCCTTGGAGCTTGATTTTTTAATTTTATTTGTGGGTTATTCACTATTATAATATAGATATAATTCATTTATATAGTAGTCCCCGTTGATTGAGTTGTGCAAACTTAATTTCCCCGTAGCCTTCAGTCCATTGTAGCACACCGGGTTTCCTAATTTGCTGGTCTATCATAAGTTTTTGTATTATTTCTTCACTTGCAAGATGTTTTAAAACATTTTCTTTCAACATTTCCACCCCCAGTGAAGATCGATAAAGAGAAACAGCTGGTGATCCTGGAGGAAGAACACGAGGTATGTCGTGGGATTCTCGGATTAGTTTTGTCGGATTGCGGCCGACCTTTTTTGGTGACCTTTGCGCTCTTCCAGGACATTTCTCTGGACGACCTGAAGGACGAGCTCCCGGAGAGACAGCCCCGATTTGTGGTGTACAGCTACAAATACCAGCACGACGACGGACGCGTGTCCTATCCGCTCTGCTTCATCTTCTCCAGCCCCGTGGGTGCGTAGGCAAAACCCGGGTTAGCCAAATAGATCCCACGGCGACCTTTCGCCGCCGCCGCCGCCGCCGCTGACCGCGTCCGCGCCTTTTGGGACAGGTTGCCGACCGGAGCAGCAGATGATGTACGCCGGCAGTAAAAACAAGCTGGTGCACACCACTCAAATGACCAAGGTTTGTGAGCGCCAAAATCGCGATATCCATCAGACGCGTACGTTAGGGATGCCCGTTTTTAACGTCCAACCTTTGCCATCGCAGGTGTTTGAAATCCGGAACACGGAGGACCTGACGGAGGAATGGCTGCGGGAGAAATTGCGCTTTTTCCGTTAAGCGGGCCGCGTTGTCTTATTTTGAAATCTCCACCCGGTTTGAATAGCGTTTACCACTTCCTGTCTTCTTTTAGGCTCCTCGCCGGCGGCGGAAATGTTTGGAGGGGTTATGGCCACGCGGGAAGGCCGGCAGCCGATCGTTGTTTCGCCCGCCATTTGACGGCGATGGACGCTCAAATCCGTTTTGGACGTCCATCGCCGTCAACGGCAGCGGACCCGTTTAAAAAGCATGACCATGTGTTTCTGTGTCAACTTGAAGCTTCCCATAGAGGACCAAACTCGCGTGCCCACGGATTACAAAGTCACACATTATTATTATTATAATTTTTTTTATAGTCACGATTACTTTCTTTATTTCAATTCCAGGTCTATTTTTTTTGTTTTCCGAGTACAGGCTCATTCCAGAATTGGAGGACATTTTGCCTTTAAAAATATTCACTTTTCAGATTAAAACATTTTTTTTCCATTTTTTTGTTAGCGTGAGTTTTTTTTTTTTTTAAACATAATTTGGGGTCAGTGATTTCAAATCTGCCACTCATTTATTCATTTCTGTGTTTAGTTTTCACAAACGTGACATTCTTATGTTTGGGATGTTTTGTAGACATTCCTCGTATATTTTCACCCAAAAATTTCAGCACATTATATCCATTTTTGTAAAAGATTAGCTTTTCACTGTTGATTGATTTTCACAAAATGAGCACTTAATGTAACAGTTTCCTGTTTCTGCAGTTGTCTAAACAAATTAGTTTTTTTCCCTGCATATCCAAATATTTATATTCATATGGAATTAGAGAAAAAGGTTACTCCATAGAGATTTTTTTTAAAATATATATTTAGATGGAGATAAGGGGATAAGTTAATTCACTTGGGAATTGAATATTTTAGTGGATTCATATTTGAAGGCTGCCACATTAAACGTCCTCCAATTCTGGAACAACCCTAATGTACTTGATTTTTTTTTGCGTTAAAACAAATCCTGCCAGATCATGTGAAATGCCACTCGCTTTGAAGATTAATTTTGAATTAATTTGAATTAATTTTGCCTTTTCGTGTGACCACAAAATCTCACCATGCCCAGACTGTCAAATAACAAAAATATCCAAACGGAGGACCTCCGACAAATATTTAACCGGTGTCCAATGTGCTAATCATCGTACTTATACCTCATTATTATGCATATATGTAAGGCAATTTTTCAGACGGCCACTTCAATGTGACAGCCACGTTGCTAGGTTACCTCTTGTTCATCTCAAAACATTCCGAACTGGACAATTTACAAGCAGTGTTGCTGCGAATTATTTAGCTGGATTACCCAGTGCTTTTAAAAAAAAAACTCTTAATGGCTTGTCGTTTTTGATGAATGTCGTACGGAAAGTGAATGGACAGGCGCTCAAAAGACAACAATCTGGAATGTTCCATTGGGAAAATGTTTAAACAGGGTGGCGAGTCTATCCGAATGTTTTTTTGTGCCAGTTATCTTCTTGGATTGCACTTTTTTTCTTTCAAAAATGGTGTCATCTGCTTTTGGGAACACTGTAAAATTTAAATAATAATAATAATAGGCAAAAGTCGGGCACAATTTATTTTTTTTAAACTGCTGTGATTTTTTTTTTTTGCTCGCTGGTTGCAATTGCGTCTTTTTTAAAAGTAAAAGTTAAGTTTAAGCTGATAGAAGTGCTCCACTCCATATTCTTATAGTGATAATGTGTGCTCTGGTAATGTTTGTCCTGATTTTTTTTCCAATGGTTTAAAAAAAAAAAGTTGAAAATGACAGTGAAACTTGAGATACAGTACTGTATTTGTATTTTCCATTCTGTACTTTATTATAAAAAGGTGTCTAGTCTCCCATTGTCCAAATAAAATTGTAGGCAATGTGAAAGTCAATTCTGTATGCCGTATGTTGTACGGTTTGTTAAGTGCAATAACATTCATAATTACCCTATGTTTTAAAGTAGCGGTGTGCAAACTTTTTGCTACGAAGGCTGCTTTCAAAAAAGAAATCCTTACAGTTTTGATAAATAGACGATCTAAATATTTTTTTAAAAAACTAGATAGTGTTTTAAAATGTATTTTAAGTATGAACTATAATTGACTGTCATTGTCTTCGTAGTACGTATTACACATGAACCGATGATGTAATAGCGCCACAAGATGGCGGTATTTTGCACACGTGGCAGACGTGACATTGTTCCGTAACGGAGCAGAGAAGAAGAAACACATTGAGGACACTTTGGGGCTGAGTCGGAAGAGCTAAGCTCTTGGCGAGAGCTTCTTTCCTGGTCGCTTCTTCCTGCACCATCTTCTGACCAGGCAGGAACCGACGAGACGAGCCGAGCCGGACCGAACCAAACCGAACCGCAACGGAGGGGCACAATGGCGTTCACGTTCGCGGCCTTTTGTTATATGTTAGCGTTACTGCTCACGGCGGCGCTCATCTTCTTCGCCATTTGGCACGTAAGTACTACTACATTTATTTGCTCATTACGCTAGGTGACCAGCATATGGCGTTTGGTTGAGGCAGGCCCCGTTAACGTTACGCCATTGACGTAAACACGTTAATTTGTGTGGAATGAGCAGACGTTACTTTTCGGGAATACGCCGTCAACTAGCATCGCTTCGAGTGGCTTCATTCTATCCTTTAACTTATTTGAGTTAGTAATATGCCAACTTTAATAGTTTCTAACATTTAACAATTTGAATGTGTAGTTGTCGTTTGAGAAACTAAGTTATTTGGCGTTTCCTTGCCAGCTAACGAATTTGGAAGCTTAGCATTAGCTCGACGGGAGTCCGCCGTTTGCCACAAATCTCGCGAGAACTGTACGTTTCATTTTGACTTCCGCTTTTCTCTTTGTATTTTGAATTATTTTTGCAACAAGCAAAAGGATTAAGGCCAGTGAAAGAAAAAAATAGTCACAATTCTCACTTAACGTCATTGGGATTTTTTCCTCAGAATTCAGCCTTGTGAAATATCAGAAAAACAATTTATTCTCACGTGATTTGTACGTGAGACGACTTGTCTCAAGATGAATGTGCGATTAGTCAACGCGTGTTCGTGACAGCCCTGTTTGTAATGACTTTTTCTTTCTTTCTTCCTGCAGATTATCGCATTCGACGAGCTCAAGACGGATTACAAGAATCCCATAGATCAGTGTAACACATTAAATCCCGTAAGTGAGCGTCCCGCCGTCCTTCTCGTGAGCGCATGCCATAACGCTCGCCGAATCGAGTGGATTTGACTCAATCGAGGGATCCCCTTACGCCATCATTTCTCTGCGCTGTCACGCTAAATCAGGGGTCGGGAACCTTTTTGGCCGAGATAAATCTCCTTTTCAATTGTTATTCCTTGACAGCCAGAATTGAAAAGTCAAAATAGATGAAAATGTGCACCTTTTTTTTGCCGTTTCACCACTTTTAAAGTAACCTGAATCGTATGCAGCCATCAAAAGAGCTCCCGAGCCATAGGTTCCCTACCCCTCCGCTAACTGAATGCAACCTGGCCGAACCTGTCTAAACTAATGCTATTTTTTGTTGTTGTTGTTCTCCCATGTCCTCCCCGAAACACTTGTTTTTTTACTCATTGCCCCTCCCCCCCAAAATAAAGACAGTTGAAAAGGTCAAAAAGATAAAACGAGTCAAAATTGCCATGAAGGTTCGTACCACTCTTGACCACGTCAAATGGCCGCTCCTTTTGCACGAAGCTAAAGTGTTTGCAATGGTCTTTTCAGTTAGCTCCTCCTCCTCCTCCATTTGGCGCTTCAATATTTGTTGACAGAAAATCTTGGCCGCTCTATGCTGTCATTTATTTACCGTAAAATAACTGAAAAGACTTGCAAAGGCTCCAAACATGCATGGTATTCTAAATCTAGTTTTAAGATCCCTCTGGTCGTCCGTCGGTATTGTTGGATAAAAATCGGCACGGTACGCCAGGGAGCCGCGTGCATGCGACGGCGCAAGATAAAAAGGTGGCGTTCGATGGGAGGGACAAATCTATAGTCATCATGGACGGTCATGGACGTCCAATCCGCTTGAAGTGGGAGCACTCGCGACGAATGATCGAATGCTCATTCGCCGCCAATCTTCAAGGGGATCGGACGCCGATTGATGGTCATTTTTAGCAAGTTGAGTTGGAGGAGCCCGCCACCCGTGCACTTTGACCCTCCGCCCAGCAGCATGATCACTTGTTTTTTTTGCCAGTCCTTTTGACCGTGACGCTTTCTCTCTCTCTCTCTCTCTCTCCGATTGGCCTCCAGCTGGTGCTCCCCGAGTATCTCATCCACTTCTTCTTCTGCGTCATGTTCTTCTGCGCCGCCGAGTGGCTGACGCTCGTCCTCAACCTACCGCTGCTGGCCTACCACGTCTGGAGGTGGGTGGTCTCGCAACGGGGCGATTCCGGGGGGCGGGTGGCTAACAAGCTAACGTAGCCGCTAACCCCGCCTCTCGCCGCAGGTACACGAGCCGGCCCGTGATGAGCTGCCCGGGGCTGTACGACCCCACCACCATCATGAACGCCGACGTCTTGGCGTACTGTCAGAAGGAAGGCTGGTGCAAGCTGGCCTTCTACCTCCTCTCTTTCTTCTACTATCTCTACGGGTATGCTTAACTCTTATTTTTTGGTCACGGGCGGGCCACGTCGCCCTTTCCGTTTCATCTGGAGGGCAATCATGTTAGCACTAGGCTGCCAAAATTCATCCATCAACCAATTGCCAGCTTTTCCGATGGTGCCGATGTATAGATCATTTTTGGACATTCAAATTATAATACCAATCTTCTGCAATTATTGATTTAAAAAGGGAAAACACAGGAAATATTCCCTATCTATAATCTTCATTTGAATTTGATCATAAAACAGAAAGTCGGCACTCATCATTTACACAAAATGATGTGCAGAGCCCGTTTGAAAAAATGTCACCTTTTTGAAATTAGAAGTTAGCTTGCAGAGAATGAATTCCTATTTGTGACGTGACATGTTCTGTTTTTTTTTGTGTTTGCAGCATGATCTACGTTTTGGTGAGCTCCTAAAGCGGCGAGTGGGAATAACGGCGGCAACAACAAAAAAACAGGTCGGGAAACTTGGACCTCAGAGCTGCGTGATCTCACAGCCACGCACGCACGTACGCACACGCAAAACACCCGCACTCAAGGTAGCGGCCGGAGATGGCTAGCATCCATCACACCCGACGCCATCTTCAATCTCTGGGGACATAACGTAGCATCATAGGAACCAGAAACGGACAATTTTCTTAGTCAGTTCCTCCGTCAACTCTCATTTTAGTCTCGACGTTGACAAACTAGTTGGATTTTTTCCCGCATTTGGAGGAAAGGGGACACTGTCCTCCCTCTTGTGCATGGGTCACCCCAACAACGCTCGGCTAGTTTGTCACTTCCCCAAGAATTGAGCCCCCGTACTCTTTGTTGACTGTACTTCATTTGGCTCCACCCCCCTTTTTTTGTTCCTTCTTTGGACATAAGCAGTACTCACTTACTCCGTTAGCCACTAGCAACGCCACCGCGTTTGACCTATTTGTCCAGAAACAGGGTTCAACTACTCTCACGTCCCCAAAATGTTAAGACTTGCCCACTCCGGTTCATACGACCACAATAAAACCATCCCACTCTGTTTTAAGACTTTGGAGGACTTTTATTGGGTTTAAACCCCCCCCAAAAATCAGTCAAGTAAAAGGTTAGGCTACTAAAAGTCAATCAAGTTAGCATAGGCACCCATCAAAAGAGCCACATGTGGCTCGGGAGCACATTTTGAGCAGCTAGTAAAAAAATGACTGTGAAAGGCTGCACAAAGTATTTAAGTAGACTTAATATTTTCACACCAAAAATGACACCAAAGCTTTTGTGGAAGAATGTCATTTCGTACCGTTGTGCAAAGAATTTGTCATCCGGTCACGAAATGAGAAGATACAGAAAAACAGTAACGATGGACGCATACATGGTCAGCCCGATTCCTCGAAAAGTCTAAGGAATATATTAAGAGCATTTTTTTCTTCTTAAAGTGCATGCTGACACGACGTGGTTTCGGCCGCCTCACCGAGAAACGGGGCGCTCCGCGTCCACCTCCACGTCGCCGCTTTCTTGGTAGGCGCCGTGTTGCTCCCGGAATTCGTGCAGAAAGTTGTATTGCTGTCAATCAAGAGGTTGGAACAAATAGGATCGTTAGACTTATAAAAACACAGGCTAGACTGTGTGTCAGATGCCGATAATAAGTGCTAAAAATCTAACGTTACTCCAATTGAAGGACTGAAAACGGGGTGCACGGTCAAATGGTCGCCGGTCTTTTGGTCGCCCGGAAGGTTATTGATAATGACCATTCAAATCTTTGCTCAAATTCCCTAAATACAAACTGCGAATGACTATTTAGTCATACTTAATGCCCTAGTAATTATTAGGCTAAAGAAAAGCTCCAAATTTCCCGGACTTTGATTGTTTTTTGTTGGAGAACTTGTTAAGACCATGACTGATGTCGCTTCTTAAAGGGACAGCGCATGTACATACAAACTCTTCTACACTCACACGTCAGCTCAGTGAAACTGCTCATGGCCATTGTTGGCTTTTATTCATGCGTAGACCGTCTTGTTTTACCTTGTTTTGGCGCCGGTCTTTTGGTCACCCGTTGTTGCGGTCCGGGCGACCAAAAGACCGGCAACCAATCAACTGCACACGGAAAACGGAGACAGTGGACAGGAATGCCTTAAAATGTGAGCGACTTACTTTGACAGTCTGGATGGCGCCATGTCCTCGGTGCTGCCGCAGAATATCCATGGCCCGGTTGGCCGTCATGGTGACGGACAGCTGGATCAGCAGGCAGGCGGTAACTGTGGAGGGGATAATAACATTCCCATTAATCTATCTGATGGAGGAAAAAAAAAAAAATTTTAGTTTGCCATACTTAATGCAGAGCGGCCCAGACCACCATAGCAGCTGCAATTAAAGAAGAAATGACTTTCAAACAATATCCATCGGGGGATTGACGGCAAACGCGGCGAGGAGCCTCACTGGACGAGTGTCCTGCGGTCGGCCTCCAGGCTGCGCCGCAGTCGCGCCAGGATGCGGGCGCACAGCTCCGGGCGGGGCGCCTCGCCGTCGGGGAAGGGCATGTGGTGCACGCTCAGGCCTTTCTGCCGATACACCTCCAGGAGCGAAGGCACGCGGTACTTGGACAGCTCGCCTAGGGTGCACAGCACAAACACGTCCTGCACGCCCTGCTCGCGCACCTCTTCTGCACGCAAAATACCATACGAAAAACGTTGACCCAATAGTCATGGCGCTTAAATTTTTTTTAAAAAATGCCCCCGCGTTGCCAGCAAATAGCGTCGACGATGTAAAGCTCACCGATGTCTTTTTGCAAACTCCTGCGGATGTCTTTGAACCTGCAACCTGCAAAGGTGTGTCGTTGATGGGGCGCCTACGTGAGGGTGGGCATGTGGGGACACGCACGGGCTCTACCTGGAAGGGCACAGATGCCCACGAACTGGGAGGAGCCCACTTCAGACAGAGGAATCCTGAAATTGACAGAAAAAAAAGAATCAACTCATTTAAATCAATGGCTGCCACTGAAAGCCAAGCATTCTCCCCATTTACATGAATTGGATATCTATTGCCTTCAATGGCAGGCAATGTTTGTAATAAAATAACAAAAAAAGATATTTGCTTTAATTGATTTCAATTGTATTAAACTTTTTGCTCTAGTTATTCATAAACAGTCTTAAAACACGGGTGATTAATAACCAAAATGATCGAATTATAATGAAAAGAGGCCAACGATAAAAAGATAAACATAGGGCAATTTGAAAAGTTAAAATAGTAATTTAAAAAAAACAGGGAGATTTATTCTAATGTAAAAAAGACAAGGAAGTTGCGAGGCCAACCATGAAATGTGAAAAGGGGTGTCATCTCCGTGGCCGACGTTGTCTTCTTCAGACGACGACGAGTCGAATTGACCGCTCCACATGTTCTCGAGCCTGCAAAAAAACAACAACAACTGTCCACTCACCAACTCCCATAATGCAACTTGCTTTTTGTCCTCGTTCCATTTAGCAGCCGTGCATATACATGTAGCATCTAGACTAGCACGTTGAATTGAGACAAGCCTACCCGGAAATGCAGTCCTATTTGTTTATCGAGATACGAACATTGGCCGTGAACAAACGACAACCTTTAGGGAGTCGACGCGTACTCTGAGTGTCAAATATGAAGCCGTACGAAGAGAAAAGAGGCCAAAGGTGAGTTGGTTTCCTTACCGAACGCGCAAGAACTCCGAACGTTTTTTTTGACAGCGACGTTGTCAGCTGTTGTGGCGATTTGAAAAGATGTCCGTGAACGCCGCAGCCAATCGGAACGAAGCTTGTCAGTAAATATCGTATATAGATGAGGCAGATAGCGGATACTCTTTCCTTGCTCTTAATTGACGGTTTTCCGGGGCAAGATGGCCGCCTCAAAACTTGAGACATCTGGTAGTCTTTATGATATCTATGCACTCCGTTTACTTTTTTCCCCCAGAAGTCTTGTTTTTCCCCCTTAAGTGTACTGAACGCAAATAATTTGTATTATATGAATATATAGATGTGACATAAGAAATATTAAGGCAACAAACGATGTTTCTAATACTTTAAAGTGGCCGTTTTTTTTCCCCTCCATTATGACGTCGGGTATGACGTGTGCTGCCCACATTGCTGAGCAAACACATAGTATGTTATGTACTGTTTATTAGCTTGCATGCTACGTTTGGGGTGGTGTAGCACAGAAGAAGGAAATAAGAATATTTTCAGGAGAACAGGAGGAGGAAAAGTTGATCATTTTTTTATGATTAGGAGGGGAGTGTACTAAGAAGGCTGCTTTTTATAGGGTCAACAGCAAAGGCATTGATCATAGGGGTGCAGGTAAGATAAAAAAAACATTTCTGATGTAGGTATTCATTTGTGGGTGAATAAGCATGAAAGTGGAAAAAGGGAAAAAAAGTAGTATTTTAGTAGGAGCATCTTTTGATGGGTATTGAATTGAGCTAAGTTCTTCAAAGCCAGCTCCACTTTGTCTAAGTTGTCATTTTTTCTATATTATTCCGCATAATGGTCGAGCAATAAGCCTGCTGTATTTTTGTTCTTTTACCACAGCTTGGATGGAGCAGACTGCAGCAAGCTGACCAAGCCACCTCCCGCCGACAATGCACGCCACACAAGCTTTGAGCAGAGGGTCTGACGGTGGGGGTCCACCACCTCGGCAGAAACAGGTCCGCAAACAAACAAGATTTGTCATTTTTGCACCGGAATGACGGCGCGTCCTCGTTATTTGGAGCAGGTGATGAAAGACCAAGAGGCGGAACTGGTGGCAGAAATCGAAAAGGTAAACACAAATGCAGCAGTAGTAGTAGGAAGGAATACGTATCTGCATTTGTTAGGAAATTCTTGTGAGAAAAGCAAAATAAAAAAAGGCCGATGGCCATTTCAGCTGCAGCGCTTGGTGGCGGAGCTGAAGACGGGTTTCTCGGAGGCCCTGCTGGAGCTGGCCCAGATCCAGCACGGAGACTCGCTCCTGCGCGACGAGATGGAGGACCACCGGCGCCACTGCGGACGGAAAGCCCGCCGCTCGGAAGCCCTGGCCGAGTCCCTCAGGGTGAGACCGCCCGGACGGACGCCTTTGTCGTCGCCGTGGCCAAAACGAGGTTTGCCGCAGGAGGAGCTGGCCGCCGTTCGCCGTCAGGTGCTGGCGCTGCGCGAACGCTCTCGCCCCGACGCCAAGAGCGCGCAAGCCCAAGACCGAGGCAGCCCGATACCTCCGCTCAGGAAAGTCACGGCCACTCGGCGCTGTCGTTTCCACGGCCAAAGAGCATTAATTTGAAATGTGTATTTCTATCCCTCAGCGAGGCGTCCCGAGGGAAAGCGGCGCTGCGTGGTTTTCTGCAGGGACTCAAAGCCGGACTCTGCCCGGAAACAGGTGCTGTATCAGCAATGGGCATTTATGGAAGAAAAAAAATCCCATCTATAGTTTGGGTAGTTTAATCCAATAATTAAGACAAACTATTTTCAAAATAACATTGTTTGAAAAGGAATATTCACCACCTTAAAAAAATGGTAGTTTGATTTTTCCCAAACACGACTTCTCATCAGAAACTCTCCACCATCAACTCCAATCTTTTTCTTTTTGTGTTTACAGACCTCCGCCACCAGGCGGCGCTGCAGCTTCTCCACTCCGAGTGGCACTACGTGTCTTCTTTGAAGCAACTCTACGACACTTACAAAACGACCTCACGCGACGTCTCCCAACCGCAGTAAGATCGATCGTCTTCCTTTTCAAGTCACAAAATGGCCACAAGCACGCCTACATCACCCGAAAACTATGCCAAATCGCCCTCTGTTTTGAAATATCCTCTCGTGTGGTTTCAAGTGTGGTGCGGAATGATACTATCACGTCGTTGTAATGCGCGAATCTCCCAACTTGTGCAAACGAGCTCCTCGTGTTTTTATTGACTCCGACGGAGCATTAAGGCCAAAGCAAATCCCCCAAACACGGGGAGAAAAACGTCTGCGTCACAATACTAAAACAAAACGTGGTCTTTTGGCGAGATGAAAGCGGTAAAATGGCTTCATGTATAGTGCTAATAATGTAGCTAAATGAATTGCTAGCTACTTGAACGCCATTCATATTGATTGCGTCTCGTGATGCGTTCAATGAACCTAAGATTTGCTCGTTTACATGAAATTTTAATCAATGATTTATACTACTACTTTAGAACGAATTTCGCTCGTTTTCCTCGTACCTACAGTACGACTTTATTTCCAAATTTAACATTTTTTCCTCGTACTAATACGACGACGTCAATCTCTTGATTTGAAATTTATAATATACGTCTTTCATCTAGTAATGTTACAAGGAGTGACTCCATTCTTGTAACATTACAACTTTGAACTCCTAATTTATAGGCTCATCCCGTCCTGTTATTCTCCAAATATTACGACTTTAATTGTGTAATAGTATGACTTTATTGTCGTAGTCCGGTTTTTCTTTCGTCGTTTTTATTTGGTATTTAAGAATTGTTTTGTTGAAAACCGTACTGGGCTGAAATGTGACAACTTTTCTCATGTCGTTGCCACGCACGCAGAGAGGCGTTGGCGTCGTCCGCCGAGCGGCTCCTGCGGCGCCACCTGCTCTTCGGCAACAACTTGCGGGAACGACTGAGCGCCCGCCGCTGGAAATCGCTGCTGGGAGACCTTCTGGTGCAACTGGTCGGACAGAATGACGTGAGTGGATCGCTTGCGGGCCGGAGACGGGCCAGAAAAATAAATGTCGAAGCAGTGAATGCAAAAATGTTGTGCTTGCAGACGTCTTTCTCGGACGCTTACGTGGGCTACAGCGCCGTGCTAGCCTCCCTCCTCTCGCTGGATGTCCTCAAGTTGGACGCTGGTGGGGACAAGCAGGTACAAACGTTTCCATGCCAAAATGCTCTTTTCTAATAATAATAATCGGATAATAATCGGACATAGGCCCTGTCGTCATTATCAACAACAAAAAAGCCTACTTGTCATCACACCCAGAAACTGCGTATGACGAAATTGGTGGTGCTTCTCCATAAGCTACGTTTACTCGGCAAAAGTGACTACAATTTGATCAAGAATGAAAAAATATTACGTATTCCATCAAATGAAAAAAAAAAAAAGGAATTCATGTAAAAGTGAGCAATTTTAATGACACCAAAAATGTACCATTGTTATTATTTTTTTCTAGAAAAAAAAGGTAGTTTTGTAAACATGGCAACGACATGACATTGATGATAGAAAATAATGATTTTTTTTTGTTGTGCCCTGATTTTGAGGTGGATGAAGTGGAAGCGCTGTTGCCGTCTTGGCTGCTGTTGGCCCCCGTTTCTCGTCTTCACGGCTACCTTGCTCACATCCAGGTATCCACACACACACACACGCACACACTCATGCACGCTCTCGTCATCCTTTTTCTTTTTCCGGGCGTTAAGAACCTGCTGCAGCGGACGGGCGAGGACCACCCGGACCGCAGCCTCCTGCTGGGCACCGAACGAACGCTAGGCCACGTTTTGTGGCGCTGTCACGCCATCCTGGACGAGGACGTCCACTGGGAAGAGCCCAGGTGGGTCGGCTAGCTCAGAGACCGCCCACCCGCACCCCTAAAAGTGACTAAAAAAATGTTCACTTGGCTAGTTGCGGCGGCGACGAGGAGGAGGAGGCGGCCGGCGGCTCGACCCCGGACGACGTCCCATGCAGGGCAAACGGCGAATGTGCAGGTCCCAGGCGAGTGAACTAAACTATTCAAATTTAAAAAAAAAAAAACCTATCTGAAAGCATACAAATATAGCTGGTATACTCAAGCTAATGTTTTGAACTTCCATTAAAAAGCAAACAAACCAAAAACTTTGCTAATGAATGCTACACATCCGTCAAGATGCTTTTTTTTCCAACTTAGAAAATGTTATCATGAAAAACAGCTAAGTGAAGTTTCAAAAATGATAGAAATGTACTTTAATGTCCATTTGTGTTCTTGTTGGCGACAATCGTCACCCCTCCTTTTTTTTGGCGGTACGCAGAGCGTGGGAGCAGGCGTCCGTGCGGACCGACGGGGATCTGGCCGTGGAACGCTGGCCCCGCAGCCCGCCGAGGCGACCGAGGGGGCGGCGCTCGCTCACTCCGGAGCCCCCCTCGGCGGACGCCTGCTACGACGGCGACGGCCGGGTTACCCCGTACGAGGAGGACGACGGCGACGACGATGACGGCGGCGATGGCGACGGCCAAGTGCCGGTCCTCCTCCGGCCGTCGGAGAGGAGCGCCCGCCTGCGCTGGGAGATTCCCGAACGGACGTGCGGCAAAGTGTTGAACGTGAGGACGGGGTCGCCGCCGCCGCTGCGAGCCGCCAGCGCCTTCAGGCCCATCTGGGAGCGCCCGTCTCCGGAGAACCAGCGGCGAAGCTTTCCCGCTTCCGGGTGAGTCCTGTCCGCGGCTTTCTAAAAACTAGGCCAGAACCCCGTCGAAACCGTCTGAGATCTTTAGCTTCCACTCCTTGATTTTGTTAGTCTTTGACCTCACTCTACAATTCCTATAACAAATGCGCTCGCTTTTGTCTTTAGCGCGGGACAAGGTTCGGTGGAGCCCCCCAGCGGACGATTGTGGGATGACAGCGAAGACAGCGAGGCGGCGTGCAGCACCGTTTGAGCGGCCGTTCGGATTCGGACGTCCAATAAGTTAAGACAATCCAAATGCTTTTGTTTCTTTGGCAAAGTTTGAACAGTAAGGCTGGTGTCCGGGTAGAAAATAAGACTGGGGTGATTTATTCAACTCATCAAAGATTATCAAGAATAGAAAGCAGTTAAAAGGCCACAAAGTATCTGGAGAAACCAGTGAAGAACCACAAAACAATGAATCAAGAAAGAAAAAAATGTTCTCCTTCACCCTTTAAAAGAAAATAAAGAATTAGAAGAAGCAGTTTATGCGCTCAACATTGTTGTTGTTTTAGTAGTAGTAGTAGTAGTAGTACTAGTAGTAGTAGTAGTAGTAGTAGTAGTAATAGTAGTGGAAGCAGGAGTTGGAGGGGGAAAAAACAAAACACTGGCTCCTTCGAATAGGAAGGCCTAAAGTGCACAAGTGTTTCTTGCCACCTCATCCAAAAAAAAGCCAAAGTAGGAAAAAAAACCAAAAAGCGATCAGGTATTATCGCATGGCTTTCTGCTGGAGATTGTGTTAACCCTTAATAGAGCAAGTGACCCTTTTTGCTAATTAAAAAAATGCATAAAGATACCGTAGTTGTGTGAAGATGGCCCAAAGTGTCACGTGACCTTTAGTTTAGAGAGGGGTGATGTATAGTAAGGCTTTTTCTTAAAAACAAACAACCATGTATAATCAAGTTTTTTTTTTTTAAACGCCCGGTTATAGTTAGGCTTCTTTTCCTCAAAATGAGCCTCATTGAAATTGCATTCTAATATTGTTTGGTCACCTCTGTTGAAGATGAAAAGTGACAACTTGGAAGATGCGGGTTTTGAACCAACTTCCTTTGCATGGTAAGCTGGCACTCTCCCATGTGAGCTAAGTTCCCAACCCACCACCACCCTACTTTGCCATTTAGCAGCCAACTGTTTTCCCCACTAATTTTAAGTTTTTTTTGAAAGGTGTGGGTTTTGAACTCACTATCTTTCGCATGGCAAACGGGCACTCTACTCATTGAGCTAAGTGCCCTACCCACCACCCTACTTTGCCATTTAGCAGCCAACTGTTTTCCCCACTAATTTGAAATTATTTTTGAAAGTTGCAGGTTTGGGTTTCGAACCCACTATCTTTCGCATGGCGAACGGGTACTTTACTCATTGAGCTAAGTGCCCAACCCACCACCCTACTTTGCCTTTTAGCAGCCAACTGTTTTCCCCACTAATTTGAAATTATTTTTGAAAGGTGTGGGTTTCGAACTCACTACCTTTGGCATGGTGAACGGGCACTCTACTCATTGAGCTAAGTGCCCAACCCACCACCCTACTTTGCCATTTAGCAGCCAACTGTTTTCCCTACTAATTTGAAATTATTTTCGAAAGTTGCAGGTTTGGGTTTCGAACTCACTATCTTTTGCATGGCGAACGGGCACTCTACTCATTGAGCTAAGTGCCCAACCCACCACCCTACTTTGCAATTTAGCGGCCAACTGTTTTCCCTCACTAATTTTAATTTATTTTTGAAAGTTGCAGGTTTGGGTTTCGAACTCACTATCTTTCGCATGGCGAACGGGCACTCTACTCATTGAGCTAAGTGCCCAACCCACCACCCTACTTTGCCATTTAGCGGCCAACTGTTTTCCCCTCTAATTTGAAATTATTTTTGAAAGTTGCAGGTTTGGGTTTCGAACCCACTATCTTTCGCATGGCGAACGGGTACTTTACTCATTGAGCTAAGTGCCCAACCCACCACCCTACTTTGCCATTTAGCAGCCAACTGTTTTCCCTACTAATTTGAAATTATTTTTGAAAGGTGTGGGTTTCGAACTCACTATCTTTTGCATGGCGAACGGGCACTTTACTCATTGAGCTAAGTGCCCAACCCACCACCCTACTTTGTCATCTAGCGTCCAACTGTTTTCCCCACTAATTTGAATTTATTTTTGAAAGTTGCAGGTTTGGGTTTCGAACTCACTACCTTTGGCATGGTGAACGGGCACTCTACTCATTGAGCTAAGTGCCCAACCCACCACCCTACTTTGCAATTTAGCGCCCAACTGTTTTCCCTCACTAATTTGAAATTATTTTTTAAAGTTGCAGGTTTGGGTTTTGAACTTACTATCTTCCGCATGGCGAACGGGCACTCTACTCAGTGAGCTAAGTGCCCAACCCACCACCCTACTTTGCCATTTAGCAGCCAACTGTTTTCCCTACTAATTTTTAAGGTTTTTTTGTGAAAGGTGTGGGTTTCGAACTCACTATCTTTTGCATGGCGAACGGGCACTTTACTCATTGAGCTAAGTGCCCAACCCACCACCCTACTTTGTCATCGTAGCGTCCAACTGTTTTCCCTCACTAATTTGAAATTATTTTTGAAAGTTGCAGGTTTGGGTTTTGAACTCACTATCTTTCGCATGGCGAACGGGCACTCTACTCATTGAGCTAAGTGCCCAACCCACCACCCTACTTTGCAATTTAGCAGCCAACTGTTTTCCCCACTAATTGCAAGTTATTTTGAAAGATGCAGGTTTCAAACCAACTACCTTTCACATGGTAAGCTGGCGCTCTCCCATGTGAGCTAAGTGCCCAAGCCACCTCCATACAATGCCATGGACTGGCCTAATACTTTTTTTTAAAGTCACTTGCTCTACGAAGAGTTAGAAACTTGACACCATAGTAAAAAAAACAAAAGTGACATTTGGACTTTGGAGCCAGAAAATAGTTAAAAAGAGCACAATACAAAATGGCCTCCCCCAGTGTTCTTGTTGTTAGGCATTATTGGAGTCAACCGCTGCAGATGAGTACAACCAGAAATGTCACTTTATACAAATTCAGTTATTGTATACATGTTTGACGTGTGTGTCTGTGTATGAATATACACAAACACACACACACACAGACAGACACACATTCCCACAGCCATACATTCACCCACGCAGACTATCCACAAACATGTACAAGTTCGTCGTCGTATAGCTTTTTGTTCTAAACGTTACATAGGCAACTTGTTTATTTGTTTTTTCTTTTCTTTTCTTTTTTTTAAATTGTAGCATATTATTAGAGTGTAAAGTAGAAAAACAAAAGAAAAAGGCACATCTGATGGCGCCGTTGGCTGGACTTTTGAGTTTGGGTGGGCGGGGCTTTTGGGCCCCCAAGATGGGGAGGGGAAGGGGGGGAACTCAGGGGGGGGGGGGTGTCCCGGCTTCCTCCCGCTGCCGTTTCCACATCCGGAGCCCGATGTGCGAAAACTAAACCCCCCCCAAAAAAACAAGCCGGAAGGCAACTTTTTGTGTGGCTTGGAAACAGTCACAGTGTCGATCGAAGGAGGAGGGATGGCGGTTTTGTCTGTCGCTCGCTTTAGGCTGAGCTGGCTTTAGGCGGAATCCCAGTCCGACAAAGAGTCCCCTTACCTTATCCTTTTGTCCCCCCTGCATAAAATATCAAAGAAGACTTTGGCAGCTGTCGGCCGAGGGAGGACCAAGCGTAACAGTTCAAGCTACAACGCTGAGAACTTTCCAAAACCAGACCCGCCCGCCCAGTAGTTTTTTTTTTTCCAGGGCTCAACCACCCGCCACCGTGCACCACTGAGGGAGTTCAAGTGGGAGGGGGGGGGGGTCCCCGGCAGTTCCCCGGACTCCAAACCCTAGAAAGAAAATGCTTTTTGTTTGTTGTTGTTGTTGTTGTTTTTTTTACCTGCTAAATAGAAGACTGGAAGCCAGCTCGCCCTCAGGGGTCCGTCCCATTTGTCCCGTCCGTCCCGGGCCGGTCTTGTTTGTGGAGAGAAACAAGGGGCAGAGTTTGGATTCCAAGTGTGGGGAGGGGGGCGAGCGGCGGCTCCTCGCCGGCCGGCTACGGCTCGCTGTTTTCCACCAAGGAGAGAACGTGCGGCGGCGGCTCCCGCTTGTACGTCTTGGGCGGCAATTTGGGCAGCGGCGGGCCCGAGTTGTGTCGGGGGGGCACGGGCGGCGCCGGGGCCGAGGGAGGCGGCGGCGGGGGCGGCAGCATCGGGCACAGGCTGGTCTGGCTGGCGCTGAGCGGGCAGCCACGCCGGGGGACGCGGGGCGACGGCGTGCCGGGCGGCGTGTTGGGCGACGCGGGCGAGCCGCTAAAGTCCCAGTGGTAGCGCCCCACCGGCGAGGGCTGCAGGCTGAGCGGGTAGTTGATGAAGATCTCCGGGGGGCGCTGGGGCACGGGCGGCGGCGTGTCGGGGAGCGGGTCCCGGGGAGGGGGCGGCGGGGGGCTGGGCAGGGGCCCGTCCCCCGCCGGACCGTTGTAGCCCGGCGTCCGCGGCTGCGGCAGCCGGGGAGGGATGGCCGGGGGGCTGTCCGGGCGACCGTCCGCCAAGCGACAGCCCTTGCAAATCAAACGGGAATCCTAAAGTTTTTGCTTTAAAACATTTTTTTTTTTAAATAAAAAAAGAGCGCCTTACTTTGCCGTCCGACGTGGCGTCCTTCCTCCGAGGCGGAAGCGGCGGCGGCTTGAGGAACTCCTCGCCCAGCTGGTGGAGGCTGCCGCAGGAAACCGATTGGCACTCTGACAGGGGGGGGGAAGCGGCAAAGTGAGTGGCTAGCCGCTAGCAATAGCCTACCCATCCGGACGACGGCGAGGACTCACTGGAAGGCGGCAGGAGAACCGAAGCAAAGATGGAGTTGGAACCTGCAAGATCCCAAGACAACAAGTCAGATGATTAAAGGTCAATTATCAAAAGGAGGACGGCAACGAGCGCACCACCGTAGGAGCTGCTGAGGTCGTGGTCGCCAAAGACCGAGCCCAGGTCGGAGGAGGCCGACTGCGGCGGCGTGGGCGTGTTGGGGGACGTGGGCACCGAGGCGGACGCCGGCGTCTCCGCATCCGTCTCGGCGATGCTGCGGAAGGTGATCTTGTGCGCCGGTTCCCGTTCCAGAGGCACCGGGTGGCCCTTCAGGGTGCCCGAGGTAGATGTTCGCACGGGGCGGACGCCAGGCGATTTCAGCGTGTACGTCGTCTTTCTGGGCTGGAGCGACGGACGGACGGACGGACGGGTCAAGTCGCGGTTACGAACGGGTCCGGGGCCGACGCTAGACTTACAAAACGAGGCGCTTGTCTGCAATTCCTGGGCTCGATCTCCATGGACATGTTGAACAAGTAGTCGGAAAACTCCTTCTCGCTGCGGTTTCCCATCGGGTTCAAGTTCTCGAAGAATCTCTGGGGGCAGGCCACATTTTGTTCAAGTCCCGTCACCGAGGCGAGGCGGGCCACCACGGCGGCGCCTTTTACTCACCCGGATGTCGTGCTCCACTTTAAGGCAGTAGGGCTGGTTCTGGTACTGTTGGATCTCACCGGTGATTTCGGCCACTTTCCTGCGCTTGCTGAAGTTGATCAACTCCTTGCCATGACGCTTCAGGAAGTCCGGGTTGCCCTCTTCCGTCTTCAGGATGTTGGTCAGGTAGATACCTGCGGAGAGGGATTTGAACCCGAGGCGGGAGGCGGAGGGAAGCGAAGGGAGGGCGGGGCCGTGGCGGCGGACGCACCGAAGAAAGGCACGCAGGGCGGGTTGATGGACTTGAGTTTGGCCAAGTACTTTTTGAAATGGTCTTGACTCAGTTCCACCGCCTCCTCCAGGATCTTCTTCCTCCTCTCCGGGATAGCCTGTACGGAGACGAAACCACGTTGACGTCGTCGCATCGCTCCACGCGTGGATTTGGGGCTCGTGCTACCTCGTAGGTGTGGTCCAGGCGGTAGACCGGGACCGAGTTGATGGCGCACACCACCTCCAGCACGCCGTTGAAGTTATTGAGTTCCTGGAAGACTTGCAGGATCTCGATGACGCGCGTCCACACCGCCACGCGCTCTTCCAGGTTCATGGTCTCCACGATGCACCTGAGGCGGACCACGGACACACTTAGAAACGGCGTTACCGAGGATGGCGGCGGCGGCGACGACGAGACGCTCACTTCTCAAACCACAGCGTGAGGTTGGTGGTGTGTCGGATCATCCGGAGCAAGTTGGGTGAGTTCTTCTCTTTGTCCTCTTTGGTCCACACGCTGCCCACCAGCTCGGACGGACGCACGGCTCTGCCCATCATCGTTTCAAGAGTTATTCATTTGCTTTTAAATAAACAAAGTGATTGTATCGTCACCTGTAGAGCTCGGACTCCAGCAGGGTCAGCTGACGGGCGATCTCGATGGGGTGCAGGGTCATGAGATCGAAGGAGTCCACCTGACCGGCCCGGCAGATGTGCCACTCGATGGGCGGGGGCGGGCTCTCGAAAGTGATGTTGTGGCTCACGCCGTTGCTTTGCGTCTGCAGCTTGCGCCGGATGATCTTGTTGATGGACTCCACCCACTTGCGCATGGACTTGCCTGCCGACCATCATTTCGAGTAAGCGTCATTGGGTCTTTTTCAGCCGGCGTACCATTTGAAAAAATTCAACAATGACGACGACGATGAAGGCTGACCTCGCAGCTGGATTTTGCTGCTGATGTATTCCTCCAGGCGACTTCTCAGTTCGGGGTCGTTTTCAAAGTCGTAGAAATGATGCTCCACCCACTGGCGGAAAACGTTAAGCACCCTGCGTGGCAAAAAGAGCTCGGGTTTTCAAGGCGCCCGGATCCCGTCCAGGTCTCGGTTTTTCCCGGCAACGCGGCTCACCTGAGCTGGACCGGCTGCACGTACTCCTTGCGGAATCTCTGAAGCTCGGCCGCCATGGGCTGGTCGCCGTTCCACAGGGCCTGCCGGTCCTCCTCGGTGGGCTCCGGCTCGGGGATTTCGATCCTACAAAAAAGGGACAGAATTGGCGGGGGCGCCCACGGACGTCCCGGCGGCCGACGGCTAGCGTTTTGCGTACCTGTCGATCAGCAGCGTGAGAAGCTCCTGAGGTTTGCAGAAAGATCGGTACGTGGTCAAAAAAGTGCGCACAAAGTTTGGATCTGGAAGACACGGAAGAAGACGGAAATTAGAGTTGGGGACGTATTCTAGAATTTGGAGGGCTGTTCCAAAAGCCACGGATTGCTGCCGTTAGCCAGTCCTCCCAGTTTAAGTTGAAATGATTGAGTGTATTTGTATAAAAAACATTTTTTAAGTCTCTTTCTGTAATGGCCAATGACACATTTTGGGTCACACATATACCAAAAAAAATGATGAAATGTCTTCCAAATGTCCATGTAATAAAATATACATTAAAGCAAATGTTCATACGACGGCCCACTTGACCTCAAACGTTCTGTTTTTCTGAGGCTAAGCTAGCAGAAATAGTCCCACTCGATCCAACCTAGTTCCTAGTTAACCTCGATGGGATGACTTGGACATTTTTCATTATTGAATTAAAAAAAAATAGGTAGCAGCTGGCTTTGCCAACATTATTACGGATTGCAATATCATACATGTAATGGAGAAGCTAGCGGTGACGGGAAAAAAACGGATTTTTTGTCGTCCCGTTTCACCGTTTGTCACTTCCTTACCGGCGTACATGTGGTAAGTGAGCCTCTCGATGAGCTTGACCACGGTGCCGGCCTTGATGATGGGGATGCCCGTCTTGCTCTGCACCCGGTCCTCGAAGACGATGTTCTCCTCCGAGTCGTGCACGGCGAAGCGGTAGGACTCGGGCGAGGGCAGGCGCAGCGGGTGCGCCCGCTCCTCGTGCTGCAGCACGGCGTCCAGCATGCGCTCCAAGGTGGAGCGGTACTGCAGCGCCACCAGGGCGGCCATCCAGGCCGCCTTCTCCTCGGCGCTGCGCGCGCAGAAGACGGCGCAGTTCTCGTCCTTGGCGGCCAGCTCGAAGGCGTGCCGCAGCTCGGGCGAGTCCTCGCGGTCGGCGATGCGCACCTTGCGCAGCACGAACTTCTCCTTGAGCCGGTACTCGGCGCCGCTGCCCGAGCCGGGCAGCCGCGAGCTCTGGTTGGCCTTGCAGGTGATCATCAGGCCGTCAAAGAGGAAGTTGTGGCGCTCGTGCTTGGCGCCGGCGCGCAACAGCGGGCCCTCCAGGATGAACTCGCTGCAGCACTGCCCGATGTCCTTGCCCTCCCAGCCGTCGATGCTCTTCTGGATCTCGTTCATGCGTTTGATGGCCAGGTGTTTGCTTCGGATTTGACGGCTGTGCGGACGGTACGTGGGTTCGCTGTGGCCAAGGCAGGGGCAGGGGGGGTGGTCATGGTTAGAGGTATGGGTAGAAGGAAGGAAGCAACTTTAGTCAGCATATATACCCTGGTTTCCGGCGAGGCTGCTTGGCGTAGATGCGCTCCACGCTGCACTGAAGGTTGAGCAGCGCCGTGATGGCCTGTTTCAGACATTCGCGATCATCTTGGTCTTGACTGCGCTCTTGAAGTTGCTGCGGGACAACGACGACAACAAAAAGACATCACATATCGTGGCGCACGCCAACCGTTCACACTTCGTAAAATAGATGATTTACCTGCAAGAGCTCAAAATAATGCATGCAGTGGTACACCGGCACCATCATGAGCTGCGGAAGGACGTATTGGACGGCCTCTTTGAAGCCTTCTGCTACAGACTGCGGGCAAAAAGAGAAAATACACACATTCAACTGTTTAGATGGAGAACCCGAATAGGCTGTGATGCTCTTATACGTGTAGGTAGAGGCCTTTCCACCTTCACGAATACTCAAAGCACTTGGACGCGTATCATATCTCGTTCAAGGACAATTAGAACCCGCGGGAAATCAAGCTTGCAACCTCTAAACCAGGGGTCGGGAACCTTTTTGACAGAGAGAGCCCTAAACAATTCATATTTTCTAATGTTATTTCTTGAGAGCCATTCTCAGAATTGGAAAGTAAAATTACATGAAAATGTGTGATTTTTTTGGTCATTTCAACACTTTTAAAGTACAAAAAGTCTCTGAATTCTTTTGACAACATTGTTATGCTGTTGCTCATAAATCAGTATCAATTATATTATGCACAGGACTCAGCTCTCTCACCAGTGATTTCCATATTTTACTTCATAGGTTAGTGAAGAGCCATATGCACCCATAGAAAGAGCCACATATGGCTCCCGAGCCATAGGTTCCCTACCCTTGCTCTAAACTGAGGAACAACCGCTCTACCTCAGAGTTGAACCGCGTGTTTTCTGCTGCTACATAAAAGAGCAGACCAAGATTGTTAGCAAGATTTGGCATGTTTTCACGGGGGGGAAAAACTAAACAATAAATAAAATAAAAAGACTAGGAGCATCATGGTGTTCAATTGTTGCTACACACGGAGGAGACAAATCTTTGTCTCATTTCCTGCCTCCCCATTTTTCTAAAAATCCCTACGCACGGACATATTAAGAATAAATACTATAGTTGGCCTCGAGGCCGGCGAGCAGAGCGGATGAAGATCGGTGCTAACGTCACGCAGACGGAAAAGCAAACAATTAAAAAGCGCAGATTTCTCTCCGCCCACAAACACGTCCACTCCCATCCCCAGATGTCAAACTTGTAAAGAAGCTCAAAGGAAAGACGCCCGGCCGATCGGCATTCGTTGGGACTTGCCCCTCTTGCTTCATTGGCACGCCGTCGTTGGCGTGGAAGCCCGGTGGGACCGGGCCATTGGCTGCTATTTTTTTGCCAGGAATGTCCAAATAAAACAAAGCGGTGGCAAATAAACGGCGCGTTACGCTATGCGGCCGACGCACGACGGCACGCTCGCACGGACGAGGAATTCCGGCGGCCGGCTTCAAAGCGCAAAAGAAAACAAACACATGGAGTGACCCGACTTTGACCTCTGGGGAAAAAAAGTTTTTGTTGTCATTTACACGGGGGGTCAAGTCCCACACCCTCCACGGTGACCCCTTTTCCATTGGCCTGATTTTTATACTATTACGGCCTGATGACATCAAATGTGGCCTCATTGCAGATATTTTTCAAAAGTAGCACATGAATAGGCAGGTTTTCCCACTTAACTATCATTTAGCTAGCCATTGGCACTGAACGCCCAAAAAAGATAGCCATTAGCTTTGAAAGCCGGCATTAAGTTCAACGGCTATTTGATGCTAATATCAATTAAATGATGTCTTTTGTAGATTCTGCTTGGCAGGGCTAAAGCACATAAATGCAATAACAATTTACAGGACGTTACGCATCTTAAATTAAAAGATAAATGCCTCTAGAAGTGATCAAGATCCAGTTCCCAGATGACAAAAATGACTCAAAAATTAAATAAGACGTTTGATCGAGGTGGCTTCGACGTTGGATTCTTTCACTTGCCGTCATAAGGCATGAATACGATAAAAATCAGGCAAATTCGGGAGGTGTCAATAGATGACGTTCTGGAGATTTGTGTGAAAGGACGTTTTTTTTTTTTTTAAATGTAGAAATAGGGTACCTGGAAGTAAAGGCCGGCGGTTGGCCTGGCCATCAGATTGTTGAAGTGTTTGTGGAAGTCTTTGCTGAGAATATCCTGGGAGAGCGTCTCGTACGGGTCGAACGCTTGCTCCTGCACAAAGACAGACCGGGCAAGGCGGGCTTAAGGACGCACGCGTTGCCAAGCGACGGGCCGGTCCCGAGGGAAGAAAGGGTGCCCACCTCGGCCAGGTCCTCGAAGCAACTGCCCACCAGCGGGTGAGGGCTCCCGTCCGCCGTCATCTCCACGGCGTCTTCGATGAGCCCCAGCAGCTTGACCGTCAGCTCGTGGATGTCCAAGATGTTGCTGAAGATGGCCTCCACGTCCTGAGCAAAAATGCATTGTTTTTTCGCGGCCTGATCAAATATACAATATACCGGGGTAGCCATATAAATGTAAAAAAACGACAAATACACCCATTTGAACTTTGACGGGGGCAAAATGACCTGGACAACTCGCGCCGTCAATCAGTTAATATCGACATTTTTCTCTCTCTCCACGTATCCCATTTTAGCCCGTTGGAAAAGTTGGAGACATTTTTGGGAGAGGCCCACTGCCCTTCCCGCCTGGACATAATGACACGCTGCGCATTCCGCCACGACCCAAATAAGAGCGCGAAAAGCCGCAGCCTGGGCTCCCACTTTTTCCGCCGTACGCGACGGCGACGTCATCCGACGATCCGGATTTGGCGCTTACCCGCGGCGTGAAGATCTTGGGGTTGGACAAGAAGTGGTGGCGGAACACTTTGATGATGAGGTCCAGCTCGCGCAGGTACTGTCGCTCCTCGGCGATCTCCAGCCGCACCAGGTCGTCGTACGTCAGCTCGCCCGACGTGGACGGCTCGTCGGCGCACTGCGAAATCAGGCCGATGTCGTCTTCTTGGTCGAACATGTCCATCAGCACCTGCGGGGGGGACGAGACCAGGACGCGTTGGCTTGGACTCTTCTAAAGGCAAAGGTCGGATGGCAAAGGCGACCTCTGACCTTGTCGGCACACATGGACACTTTGATGTCCTGCTGGCTGATCTCGTAGTGGCGGATGTTGCCCACGTAGTTGCCCGCCAGCTTCAAAATGTCCGCCGATATGTACTCCAGGACCGCCACGATGTAGAGGGACACGTGGTAGTCCACTCTGTAGCCCAGGACCTCCTGCGGGGGAGCGACAAAGCGACCAATCGCCGGTCAATCCAACTCATTGGCTAACATGCTAGCACTCCCAGAGTATCGGATTATAGCCACGCCTTTTGGCGGTTGGTCAAAAGCGCTAACCTTAAGCAGCGGGTGTATCTTGTCCACGGGCAGAAGCAAGGGGTTCCTCCTCTTGCGCTTCTCGATGGCCGACTGCGCGTCGGCGATGGCCCACTTGTCGATGGGGTGAGGGAAGGTCTTCTGGACTCGCTCCTGCCGAATCGCGGACGGACGTGAGCCCGGACGCCGACGGAAAAGTCGGGGAATGGCGAGCGAGCGAGCGTCTTACCTCCACGTCCTGGACGGAGCGAGGCTGCGCCACGCAGAGCATGTTGAGCAGCTGCAGGATCAACTCCTCGATGTGCTGCAGGGCGTCCTCCTTGGCCTGGAGGTTGGGATGGACCTGCTTCTGCACCTGAACAGGGGGAAGAAAAAAAATCAACGCACGGTCCATTTCAACACGGCTTACGGCCACGGACGTCCAACACTTTGGAAAAATGGACGGACGTCCCGGCCCCATCGAGACTCGGCGCCATCTAGGAGAACGATAGCCTCGTACAAACATCTAGAAGTGGGACGCTCCAATCCGCTAACCTCATTGGCCGACGACCGTTTTGACCGTATCGAGGCCGGAATAAAAAGTAGCGCGCCCTGCCTTTTCCCGGCCGTCAAAGGAGGGCGGGGCTTCGGGTGCCACAAACGGGGCAGAGCCCTCTGGCGGGAATGCGGTCCATTGAGATCTTCGAGAGAGGTACCCGAAACCCCGAGCTAAGCTTGGGTAGAGCGGCGGCCGGCGCAAAGTAGGCCAGCAAAAAGTCAGCGGGAAGGAATGCCGGCGTTAAGGGCTTAAAAGGGCCAACGTGGCGGGCGCCCGACATGACATTCCGGGACTCTGACGCCGCGGCGGGCAGGAAGTCCCCGTGAGGATCCAGGCGCCATGGAAAAAGAAAGAAAGAAAAAAGCTTTGCGCTGAGAAGGTGGAAAATCACAAGGCAAAAGCTGGCACGCTCGCCACCCGCGTCGGCCCGGACGCGCGCTCGCTCGCTCACGAGACGGGCTAAAAATAAGAGCAGGCGCCTCGGAGAAACGTAAAAATAGAGCGCCGGCGTTCTAAAAGCAGAAGCAAGTCTGCCAGATGGAGATGCGTGCACTTGACCAAATTCCGCAGGACGTCCAGAGCGGCCCGTGAGTCACGGTGGCGCTCCGACGCCAACGCGGGGGTTTCCCTCTTGCGCGCCATTCCACCAATTAACACCACCAAGGGCACTCTCATTGGCCGCCATTGACGAGGCGAGACGTCCAAGCTTTGAAAAAGGCCATTTACAACAAATAATGGCATATTACTAAAAATTGTCAGTATAGTAATCCCTTGATTATCGCCACTTCACTTATCGCAAATTCACTACCGTATTTTCACGACTATAAGGCGCACATCAAGTCTTAGATTTTCTCCAAAATAGAAAGGGCGCCTTATAATCCGGTGCGCTTTATATATGGACCAATACTAAAATTGTTATCACGAAGGGTAGGGTACACCGACTCTACAATTTTCCCGTAGACAAAGTAGTGCGCAGTGACTGCTGGGATAAGTAGTAGTTATTTTGTCAATACACCCAATGGATTGTGGCCTGTATACATCGACATCAATACAGCTTGACGAAGCATGGAAAGCACCGTTGGAAAAGTTACACTAGCTACCAGCTAGCTACTATTTACGAATGGATTGTGGCCGCCTGGACGAACGTATAAAACTCAGCGTTTTCGATGACTCATTTGGATAATTGTTCAATTGGGACACAGAAAATGAGGACTTTGATGGATTTGTGGGTGATGATGACGTGAGTACATTGTAAAATGTCTAAATAAAGTACAACCCAACTCAGTTTTGCTTCCGTTGCCTTTTTAAAAACGTGTTTTAGCGTGTGGGTGTAGCGTGCAAGAACTAAATATCCCAGCAGTCACTGCGCACCGGAAACCGGAAATAGAGTCTGGGGCTGTTTCCGGTAGCCAGCGCTATTGCGGATAGATATTCATATATAATATATATGCGTCAAAAAAAAAACGGTGCGTCCTTTGTGTGTTTAAAATACAGAAATAGCACTCGTTACTGACACTGCGGCTAAAAATACGATGCGCCATATTGTCCTGAAAATACGGTACTTAGATTTTTTTCTGCAATTATTATTATTATTTTTTTAATAGGGCGGATGTGTGCCGTAAAATGGCGGTAAAATTCCAAACAATAAAACAAAGACGGTATAACGTGCAGGCATCATATTCCGAATTCAATTGATTAACGGTCGGGCCGTGTCTGTGGTGGAATGGGCGGGGCAAAACAGGCTCGAGTTGCAGGTTGTCTGCGCGCTGGGGGGGGCCGTGTTATTAAAGTCGAGCATGTGTCAGTGTTTGTGATGCATGCCATGACATCATCGGCCATTACGCGGCGGGACAGAGATCAACTGACGGACAAAAGACAAGGCGCACTTGTGACATCACGCCGACGTGCGCCCAGAAAAGAAAAATGAAACAAAAATGGTACAAGCTTGTTTACAAACCAGATTAAAGGCATTGAAGCGTAAAAGATATGTTCCATTTAAAAAATACTTTTCGAACAATTTAACAAGGAGACCGTTATGTTCAATTTTACGCGAGAAAAAAAAAGGTTTGACCGACAGATGATGCCAATATCGGGATTTTTTTTTGGATTGACTAATATTAGCCGATATGTTAGGATAACTGTTACATTACGCGTTTGGTTGACGATCTTTTGTTAACTGTGATTTAGCGCCACCTAGTGGCCCGTGTTGCAAATATGCACATTTCTACGAGAATTTCAATTGCCTTCCATAACCGCAAGAAAAACTATAACGATCTCATATATTGTTTGACAAAATTACCGCTGAACATCAGCAATTGTCTGGAAAACAAATGCCAGATCGGTCCATATACTATATTTTTCCCCCGTACATTTAATTTCCTTATTTTATGTGAAAAACGGACAAAAAAATCTCACTAAAGACTAAACAATGAGTCGACTGTAAAACAGACCATTACTTCATTTAAATAATCGTGGCAACCTACAGTCCATTTCTTATGTCCTTATAGAATAAAGGGATTAATTTGGAACCAAAAGTAGAACCCTCTCACCCCAAAAAATCCTGCCTTAAAGGGACAGCGAAGATCTCTTGCGTCTGTCTGACACTTTCCCCTTTGGCGTTTGCGTAACAAGTTGAGACAAAGCAGCAGGCACGTCGCTCACTCTCACTTTCACTTTGTTTGTCTCGGAGGGTCGAGGCGCTTTGGACGTCGCCGTCGCACGCCACCGTACTCGGACGGCGACGGACACGTCCCCCCCCGCCCCCTTAGTGCTCGCTGCCAGCCGTCCCGGTCAAACACGGTATTTGACTGCTTTTTCAATGCATAAATAAACATTGGAATCACAACTCATTCCATAAACCAGTATCTAATCGAGCATATAATCTTTTTCTTAAGGGAAAAAAATACAATCGAAATTTTTAAATGACTGTATGATATTGCAAAAAGAAAGTGTCATAAGAAATTTGATTAAGTGAATGGATTATTATCGTCATTATTACATTATATCTGCATGCAAATGACTGGAATTGCCCTGCGGACACTTGGATGGGATTGGTGCCAAAATATGGAGTTATTGTACACCACGCCGTTATGCCAAAAATATAATTATAGGCTATTTTATACAGCATAGCGGACAAAAGTAGAGTCAATATATAAAATGGCCAACGACAGATTTTACAATCACAGAATTAAGTCAGTAGAGTATAAACAGTGTACCCAGTGCTAAAAAAAAATGGGTAGTGTTACCAAATGATCACACAAATGTCAATTTACTCTACATAATCTTTTTGACAGCCTAAAGGGAGAAATAATTCAATTCCATAAGACCACTAAATATCAGTGTTGCGTCGATAACCGGCACTAAAATAGAGGAATTGTAAACAATGTGTACTAGTAAATAATGCACCGGAGCTGCGCAATATGTACATATATTGCAGTTTCATTTCCAAAGAACCGTGCGAGATGATCGGAGATTATAAACGCATTAAAACAGTGTTAGGGGAATCATTGGCTAAAAGTCATAGAATTTTCGGGTTGTTTTTTTTTTGAAGATGGTAATGGATAGTCAAGTCCTGTGGTGTTTTGTGCCAAGAATATTTTGATTCTGCTGTCATATTTCGTCCTTTTGATCATGAACATTGACATTTCCATGATAATTTAGTACGTAGTTTGTTAGAAAGTTATTATTAGAGTGGCCAACTTGTACAGTCTCCTAGCAAAAGTGATTAGCATAAGCTAAGCTAACGGTACAGTGCTAATTTGGTATAATGTCATTGACTGCGCACTCCCAAACTTTGTATTAATCATTTATAAAGGTTCTTAAGTAGTGTCAGGCCAAGACGTGATTGTAATTGTCTTTCAATTCAATTGAGTATGCAGAAATTTAGAAAAATATATATTTTGTATATTAAAAAAACGCGGTATGGATACAGTATCGGCATTGGCTGATACAGCAAAGACAGGTATCGGAATCGGGGGTAAAAACAATGTCAGAGGTGTAACAAAACAAAATACGTTAGCGTTAATAGGGAAATATGGACGTTTTTGGGACGCTGTAAACGTTCGAGACTTTCATAGCATTCGGTGGTCTGCCGACATTGCCTATCGTCCGTCACATCTTGGAGAAAGTGGTTGCCAATCGACGAAATAAAGAATTACATTGCTTAAAATGCCGACGCCGAGTGTGAAAATGAAACGCAAAGTGTCTGTTTGGGGGGGCTAAAGTTTGCTGGCTGCAGATGGACGAGTTGTCGATGTTTACCTTGCGCAGGGCTTGCACGAAGAGGCCTCTCCACTTGCTACTGTTTTCCTCGCTGGAAAAGTCGTAGATCTGCTGGGGCTGCATCGCGGCTCCTGGCGTTGCCGTGATCCGGCCCCAACTGTCAGCATCGGCCCCGGCGGATAGTTAGCCCCCTTTTGTGGGTGGGTGGGTCAGTCCAGGGCGGCGGGCACGGCTAACGAGTCCGTCCGTCTGAGCGAGTGACGCTGCCGGCTGGCTAGCTGGCTGGCTGGCTCACGGGGGGTGTACCTGGACGCGAAGCAGGCTGGGCGAGTCCCCCGGCGAAGTGGCCTTTAGTTAAGGCGGTGAAAAGCCAGCTACATTCGGAATGAAGCACATGTAGCTCCGGGGTCGTTAGCTTCGGTATAGCTAACGAGAAGCTAAGCCACCGTTCGGTGTAAACACTGCACGGCGGCTCATTCGGGAGCTAACGGCTAACAACAAGCTGGCTACGCGTCAGCGGGGCTGCTTCAAAAAAAAAAACTATTCCAGGCACCTTAAGTTGAATAAAGTCGGCCCATTGGGACCCAAGAAGCAAAATATCGTTCAAAAATGGAAAGGCGCTCGATTATTCACCGCAGTGAAGACACCTGTAACGTTAGCGCGTTAGCTCGGGGGAAGCTAAGCCGCCGCTGGCCTCCGAACGAACAAGGCACACTTTCTCCGGCGTCACACGCGGACATCTTCTCCCGCTCGGGAGCCTCCCAAAGCCACCCTCCAAGAAGGGAGGGAAAAAAAGTAGTCCCGACGCGAATAAAGCCGGTGACGCGGCGGGGACACGGCCAAGTCCCGCCGAGGGCACGTCTGATGTTAGCGGAGGAGACGCTCGCTTGCCAGCCGAGGAGCTTTCCTGCTTTGCTTTGGGAAGTCGCGTCGGTCGGTCGGTCGGTAGGTCGGACGAGATGTTCGTTCGGAGCGACTCCTCTCACTCCCTGCCTGCCATCCCATTGCCCTTTTACTTTACATTCATTAATCATGAGGAAAACCCCAAAACAAAAAACAAAAAAAGTGGACTGTCACCCACAAGACCCTTTAAAAAATGTTGCTTACATGAAAAATTACATGACATCTTACAAAATGTTTTTTTTTTAAATCCAACTTACAACACACGGTTAACACTGTAGTTGCCACCCAGTAACAATAACAAGAGTGGTTCCCAAAATGCACCGTTTTTTACTGGCCCCCAGTGAATGATATAAATATTATTGAAAATGGCCTGCACAACAAGCTAAAATTCAGCCTACATTCGATTGCACTTCTCAGTTTTAACATTGGTTGGAGATAGTCACTTTAAAAGTGCCTATTCATTACCTTAGAAGTTGACATGTTGAAAAATATCTGTAAATCAATATACAATATATATTAGAATGGGAATATACAAGGACATACATTAAAATTGGTATATCTAATTCAGAAAAAAATGCATAGATACAGCAAAACCCCAAAGAAATCAAATTTATTAATTCATCATAGGAGAGCTAACGTACGTATAACTATTTGACCAAGCTGTATACCAATGCACTATAAAAATGTCATAAGCCTATGAAAGCTCGAACGCCCTCTAGTGGATCGCTGGTGTATTTCTCAAGTGAGCCAGTACACAGAAGGTAAAAAAAGGCAGCCATATAACCTCGCCTTTCAAATAATGACATATTTATTATATAAAAACATAAAGCCGTAAAATACACGTGTTAAAATATGAAATAAATTGAATATGTAAATTTGATCATCGTAAGTGGCAAAAGTTCATTTAAAGCTCAAATGCTGCTATTAAAAACTTATAACATTGTGAAAGGCACATGTGCATTTTTTGAAGATCTTTCACGTGACCAAACAAGGTCAGTCAGTATAAGTTGTTTTAAAAAAATAAAAAGAAAGAAAAAGAATGACTCTTTTTGAGTCTCTTCTTTGGCTTTCAAAGTGCCTTTTGGCGTTCTTGAATTCTCCGCTCAAGCTTGCGCGCTTCATCATCCCGTTTGGCGTTCAAAGCGCAAAGCGGTCCCGCACCTCGTCGGCGATCATTTCGGCGATGGCCAGCGAGGAGGTGGCGGCGGGCGAGGGGGCGTTGCGCACGTGCAACACGCGGCTGCCCAGGTCGCCCGCGCCGCCGTCGAAAACAAAGTCGTCCACCAGGTTGCCGTCGCGGTCCAACGCCTGCGCTCGCACGCCGGCGGGACCCCTGGACGGGAACGCCGGCGAAAAGGAACCAAGATGGACGTCAAGCCGGGAACCGGTGACAGTGCGTGCTTTCACTTTTTCTTTTACTGCTCTCTATTCTATCTATCAACGAATCGTTGATCAAATTGATGGACGACTATTGGTTCATCTAAATTTGTTTCAAATTGTTTTTTGATGTAACAATATTTCAAATTATTTTTCTTCTTTTATAACGCACTGGCGCGGACACACACAGTCTTACCTGAGAACGTCCTGGCGAGACAGTTGTGGAATATACTTTTGCAGAAGCTTGACCTGCGCCCCGATGAAGATGCCTCGGTACATCTCCCCGAGACCGTAGGCCAAGTTCCTCATCACCAGCTTCTGAAGGCCTCTGAAAGCAAACGCAAATAATCCCGTCAACGCTCACGTTTCAAACATTTTGGGGGGGGGGGGCTACATTCGATGGCAAAGTCTAACGCAGGGGTAAGGAACCTATGGCTTGGGAGCCATATGTAGCTCTTTTGATGGGTGTATATGGCTCAAATTCACTGTTGAAACGATCTAATACTTTTATTAGTTTGATAAAAATGACCATCTAATCTAAAGTATTTCAACATTGCAAGTTCTCCCAGATTGGACTGCTTCAATAAAAACACCATCTGTGAATTTGCTATTTAATAAATTGACAGCAGCCGATCAAGCGACCAAAAGACTGGCGACCCAAAAGACGACGACCAAACTTCCGGGCGACCTAAAGACCGCGACCAAAAGACCGGTGACCAATCGACCGGCGACCAATCGACCGGCGACCAATGGGAGCGTCACGCCGTAACTATGCCTTTTTAATCATAATTTTTCTTCATTAGACTCTTCTGCATGCATACTCTCATTGATAGTCATTGATTAGCACCAGCGAAAAAAATGTTCTCAAAAGAATTCAGAGACTTTTTTTTACTTTCAAAAGGGGTGAAATGATTCATAAAAACACACATTTTCATGTATTTTGACTTTTAAATTCCGAGTATGGCTCTCAAGGAATAATGTTTGAAAATATGAATTGTTTATGGCTCTCTTCGCCAAAAAGGTTCCCGACCCCTGCTCTAACGGCTTGGCTTCGGGCATCCTCACCTGAAGGAGAGGGCGTCGGCCAGGTCCCTGGCGTTGAAGTCGTAGATCTTGTATCCTTCCCTCTTGAAGGCCAGGACGGCGTTGGGCCCCAGCCAGATGCTGCCGTCCATGCGCGGCGTGAAGTGGACGCCCAGGAAAGGGAAACGAGGATCGGGCACCTGAGAAAGCCACCGCACGGTGGAAGGTACGTGCGCCACAAATAGTGCAGTAATCCCTCGTTTAAAAACACACGGAACCGTCAACGGTCGGAGAAAAGCATGGCCATGCCTTACGGGGTAAATGTTGCCCTTGACCAGGTAGTGCTTCTCGGGCTTGAGGACCAGGTAGTCGCCTCGGAAGGGCACGATGCGCGGCTCTCGGCTGCAGCCGGAGATCTGCGACAGGCGGTCCGAGTAGAGACCCCCGCAGGTCAGCACGTAGCGGCAGCGCACCTCGTTGCCCTGAGGCAAAGATTTGGCGTGGCGTCGTCACGTTTTGGCAAGGCGGGGTCTCGGCGGACGACTCTTACCTTCTGATCCCTGATGACCACGGGACGCTCGAGTCCTGGAAAGAGACCAGGACGATGTGAGGACGAGGACGCACGCGGTCAGGGAGTTCGTCCGTCCCCCCTCGCTCACCTGGGTCGCTCCCCGCCGGGCTCTCGGCCGCCACGGAAATGTCGTCCACCCGGAACTGGGTGAGCACTTGGCCGCCGGCCTCCCGGAAGTCTTTGCCGTACTGCAGCGCCACCTGGCGCCAGTCCACGATGCCCGTGTTGGGGGAGTCCAAGGCCATCACGCCCTGACGGGGGAGAACGGCGGTCGATGACGGCCTTTGGAATTCTTGGAATATTGACGAGAACGAGTACTTGGCAGTGCGGCTCACGCTCGCGAATTCCTTGGGCGTCCACCATGTTGAGTCCCGGCACGCCGTTCTTCAGGCCGCGCTCGTGTAGAGCTTTGAGGCGAGGGATTTCCTCCTGGTCCACCGCCACGATGAGCTGAAACCACAAAGCGTCACGGCAGGACAGGAAAAAAAAATCATAGAAAGATGACCACAATTTATGTGTATAATAAGGTAAACAATAGCCTTATAAAATGGCACATTCTTGAAAAACATGTCGCCATTTTGCTTTCAATCTGATCACCAGACGCGATGTAACTTTTTTTTTTGGATACTTCCTTTTGTAAAAATAATTTAGCCTGACGAGGAGGCAAGAAAAGCCCGGCGGCCCACCAGCCTTACAAAGCACAAGGGCAGAACATCCATGGTAATATTTCTGCCATACATGAACTACTACGAGTTTACGCATTCCGTCGTGATGATTTAAAACTACCTGTTCCAAAAAGGAAGTGAGGATAAGACAAAATGGTTCATTTTTGGGGCGTGATTTGCAAAGGCAAACGCTAACCTTGCCGCACTTCTTATAGGGCAGGCCTTTCTTGTCGCAGTAGTCGTAGGCCAGCGCGGCGCCTCGCACGCACAAGCGGGCTTTGAGCGAACCCGGCGTGTAGTAGATGCCGCTGTGGATCACGCCGCTGTTGTGGCCGCTCTGGTGCGCCGCTGGGCGGGCCGACGACATCAAAAAACACAAAAACAGCACGTCAACAAAGATTGAACGTGTGGCGCCGGGCGGCCATTTTGTTTTGACTTCTCACCGAGCTCTTTCTCCTTCTCCAGCAGGGTGAAGGTCAGGGTGGGGTGCCGGAGGATGAGCTCCCGGGCGGCGGCCAGGCCCACGATGCCGGCGCCCACCACCGCCACGTCGCAGCTGCCGAAAAAGTGCAGTTTTTGCAGACAAGAAGTACACACACGGGTGTTGACCAAGCGGTTCAACGTCCCGCCGGCCGCATCCGCCATCGCGGCGACCTTTGAAATGGATGCTTGCTACTCTTATTTTTGCCGCCTGTCCACTCATAAACTGGAATAAAAATCAGGATGTTACACGGAGGGAAATAGGAATTGGAAGCAAAAACTGCGCTAGGATTATTGTGGAATTTGGCCGAGTTATAGCGGCAGATGAGGTCTGACGAGAATACAACAGTGGTACCTCGACATACGATTGTGATCCGTTCCGAGACTGAGATCGTATGACGAGATTCTCGTAACTCGAGCGGACGTTTCCCATTGAAATGAATTGAAAACAAATGAATTGGTTCCAACCCTCTGAAAAAACACCCAAAACAGGATATTGGATTGGAAAACATTCTTCTAATTCGCCATATATTGACAAAGTAATAAATAACGAGTGGTTTAATAGTAATGAAATGTGTTTAATAGTATTGATGTGGGTACATTTGACGGCGATGGACGTCTAATCAACAGCGATCATTGTCTGCCCGCCCCTCCCAGTTCAAACGGGAAGTTCAAAACAGTGCACTCTAGTGCAATGTGCTTTGGGAACTATTACATAACCGCCCCCGTCCCGTCCTCCCCTCCACACACTCAACTGATGTGAAACACATGTCATGAATTCTTCTCCTCTTTTTGATACGGCAATATTTGTTTTAAGTATCTCGTGTCAAATAATTAATTTGTATTGTATACAATCAGTCATTTACAACATACCTAATATTCGAATGCCCTTGACAGCGCAAGCAAGACGATTAAAACATGTCCATTAAGTACGTCCTATCTGGACAGCAGTCAAGAAAAAAAACGTAACAAGCATGAAATCAATTAAAGTGAGTAAATTAGAAGAAAAAATGTCTTTCTCCTCACCTGTGCAAATGTTTGGAAGTACAGGTGTCATGTAACAAGCTAGCGCTGGCAGCCTTCGAGGAAGTTCTTGTCACCAAGATTCGAAACATTGCAACTATTCGTCAGAGGAACTTTTTATCATTGTTTTAAAAATCCCAAAAGGCCAAAGCTAAAAGTGTTGCCAGTTCGGATCCGCCTTCTCTTGACATTTTCCCCTCCCTCATTTTCCTTCTGGGCTCATGGAGAAATCAGCGAAAGGCTCCCGTGAAGCACAAAACTCGTCACGATTCACGCGAGATTTCCTCCTTGCGCCAGCCAATAGGAAAACAGGCTTTAATTTCCGCCTTCTCCCGTCAACCAATCGGAAAGCGGACCTCAAGCCTACGAAACCAAGTGGGGCGGGCTCACAAAATGGCGGAGTTTGGCTTGTAAACAAACCGCATTAAAGTTGAAGGTAGGTCACCATTCTAAGACGTTTTGGACTATTTCTCAGCTTTCACGAACACAATTAAGTTGCCCGGTTTTGTATTGTAGATGAGAGTCTTAGCGAAGGCAGTGCAGGCTGCCGTGAAGCAACGAACCGGCCAACAGAGACACTTTTGGGGCTGGCTCAATGCTGTTTTCAATAAGTATTGACTTTTATATTGTTCTCTATGTTCATGTTACAAATATTTTCCGGACTGGCAATCATGTTGAATGTTGGCGATCTCCTTTTTAAATAAACACAGCAAATTTCTTTCAGGCCAGTGAAAGGAAAAGGAAACTCTCTATACTATACAGTTTTTGGATCAATATTTGTATAGTTATAAAGCATATACTAACCGGATTCAATCGCCAATTGTCCTATTTGAGTAGCGTGTACTGTTCCATTTTGTACCCTCCGTTGACAGTGATGTCAAATTAAGCTGAACTGAGATCACTCCATGCCATGGACGACAAGATACGTTCCAAATCATGTTGACCGGCACGTCCTGGCAACTACCGAATGCTCCCTGTTAAATTAGACTGGACATGTATCACCTTCCACGTAGAGTACTTCAACGAATTTGGCCCCGAACTCACCCGCCAATCGTTCCAGGGTGGACTACGATCGCATCAAGACGGCGGGACCCGACCGGGCGGCGTCCGAGTGGTTGCTGAGGTGCGGCGCCAAAGTGCGCTTCCTGGGTCTGGAGCGCTGGCAGGGGGACTACAACGCGCTGCCCGTGGGCCCCCCGGGACGCTTCAAGATCCAAGCCGTGGACGCCACCGACTCGTGCATCATGTACCGAGGCTTCGACCATCTGGGTTTGGCAAACGCTCGCTCGCCGCGAGGCCCGGCGGGCCCCTCCGTGACGTTGCCGTTGTCCTTTGCGCAGAGGGTTTGCAGCACCTGGAGGAGATCAAGCTTCGCAAGTGCGTGTACGTGGAGGACACCTGCCTGGAGCGGCTGGGCTCGCTGGAAAACCTGCAGCGCGGACTCTTCATGCTGGAGGTGGTCTCGTGTGGCAACGTGACGGACAGGGGCCTTCTTGCCTTGCACCAGCTCAGGCCAGTCCCACTTTTTTTTGCCATCCATTCCGGGGCGGGATGTCTCGTCGCAAGTGTGAATCTGAGTTTAGAATGTTTTGTTTGATAAAGATGCCAAAGAGCAAAGGTTAGACAGGTGCATGAGCGGTTAGTAAGCCTGGTGGGCCGCTGGGTTAGTGTTTGTTTGGTGTTCATGATCGTTTAAGAAGGGATGTTGACGAGTGAATCCCAATTCTATTTTCCTTCATTTTTTTTCCCCTTCATGCAGGAACCTGGAGTACCTTTTCCTCAGCGACCTGCCCGGCGTCAAAGACAAACACGGCACAGTGGAACGTTTAAAGACGGCCCTGCCGAGCCTGGACATCCACGTGGACTTGGACTAGAAAACTAGAAAACAATTAAACAAGACTTTCTGCTCCTGACGGCAATTTATTTATCATCGTCGACATACCTCCGCTAAGCTAAAATACAATAAGATCCAGTGCAATTTGGCCACATTTGCAGACCAAATTGTCAAAAGAGAATTTATCATGTAAAAAAAAATAAAAATACAAAACATGGATCATTTGGACTGTTGGAACTCCAGCTTCTTGTGCGGATCATATTCAATGATATTTTGTTATCATTTGGACAAGCACCGCACACGTGACAGCGTCTTTCCCGTTCCCAACCTCCAGCAAAACGTAAAGGAGCCTTTCTTTAATCATCTGCATCGAACCGATAATGGCTCACGTTACTCTACCGACGTGAATAAACGTCGAGGGTCGCGTAAGTGGCGTCCTTACTGGAGCGGCCGTCGCCAGATTTGGCAAAACCTGCCGTCGTCGTCTATCTAACGCTGGAAAATAACAATAAAGATGAAGAAAAAGAGTCCTGAGTCTGGTTGACCTACGTAACAAGGATTCTTCCTTTTAGATGTTGGGGAGTTGGTAGTTGAACCTGTTGTGATAGTACTTCTTGGTGTCCAGTACGGGGAAGATGCTGCTGCCCGTCAGCAGAGGCAAACACTAAAACACACAAAAACAAAAAAACATCATTTATATAGGTATCTTATAGGTTTATTATGAATCCTAGAAAGTTTATTTTTCATTAAGTATATTTACGCTTATTTGACACTGTTAGTAATAGTTTTGTTTACATTTTCTTCTTGAAGATGTCATATTTTGAAACCATTTTTTTTTTCTTCTAGTGTTCATTTGTGTATATGGTATTCTGGCAATATTTTAATGGAGTAGAAAATTGAAGCAAAATTTCGGTTGGTCCGACTCACCCCGGTGGGAAGGTTCTTGCGTGGCGGGCGTGTCCGGCGGTTGCCGTGGCGATCGTGCCCGTGTCTAAGGCTGTCAAAGTAAGGGTGCTGCAGCAGCCGCTCGCACGGAAGACGCTCGGCGGGATTCATGCGCAGGCAGGCCTGAGTGGGACAAAAACAAAAAATAAGAACGGACGGAGGCCATGTGTTTGTTGTATTTTTTTTCAATTGTTTTCATCGGAACGCGGCCGTTACCTTCATGAGACTGAGCGCTTGTTGCGAGAGGTTTGGGTATTTCTGCTCTAGAGGTTCCTAAAAGCGGACAAAAACCAAATAAGATTAGATTTTTTGGGTGAATCGCACGTGCACTCTGTTGGATTTTCTCACTCTCTCTGAAGGTTCGGGGATAGAAAGGCCGTGGAAGAATTGATTGGTGCGGAAAACCTGCTGATGGCGGCAGATCAGATCACCTGGAAAAGAAAAAGAAAAAAGGATGCCACTAGAACACATTGTCTACGTGTCCACAAACAATGATTTTTGTGTATTTAACTTTGTTACGGCTATTTTCAATGATGTCATCCTGTCCGATTTTTTTGCAACACGACCGTCATTTGATTTGGAAAGAGACCAAACTGACCCAAGGTCTTGCGGATCAGGTACAGCTGATCCATGTCCGACTTGCCCGGCCACAGGGGGGCGCCAGAGAGGAGCTCGGCCAAGACGCAGCCCACGGCCCACACGTCCACGGGGGCCCCGTACTGCGTGTCCCCCACCAGCAGCTCAGGGGCGCGGTACCAGCGCGTGGCTACGTAGTCCGTGTAGCGGTCGCAGGGCCCCGCTAAAAAACAAACATGAGGATTATTAGATCAAATTTCAACGTGGAGTTGAATCAATATTCCGTATCTCATGTATTTTTTACTCATTTGGCGCAGCTCTTACTGAGAATCCGGGCAAAGCCAAAGTCGCAGAGCTTGATGACGTGGTGTTTGGTGATGAGAATGTTCTCGGGCTTCACGTCTCTGTGGATACACTGCCGTGGGGGCGCCGAGGGGTCGGCGGGGGCGCCGTGTTTGCGCCCCGAGGGGGAGAGAGAGAGAGGCATGCTCGTTAAAAAGAGAAGAGGAGAAAGAGGGCGGGGCTGCACTTGCGTTGTGTTTGTGGCAAAAGTTGACGGCCTGAAGCGTCTGCCACGCGATGCTCTTCACCAGCTGCTCGGGAACCCTGTAAAGTAAGAGAGAGATTTTAGCCGTCGCCGAGGAGGAGGGGCTTCCCGTGGTCATTGACGACAAAGTCCGCCCCCCACCCGGAGAGGGCGGCGGCGGCGGCCGACGGACGGCGCCCGGCCGGCACGGAGCGTCGTCGTAAACATTCCCGACGGGGAGGGACGGCTTCCCCGGGCGACCGCCGGCCGGCGCGAACGCCGGGAAACGCCGGAAAGACAATCCAATGTACGCGGCGTGGCGGCGCCCAGAAAAAGGAGCGACGGCCCACTCACCCTCGCGGGTAGCGGTCCAGCTCGTGCAGAACCGTGTGGTCGCAGTACTCGAAGACCAGATGAAGTTTCCTCTTGCGGCGGAACACTTCGATCAGATTGACCAGGTTGCTGTGTTTCAGTAGCTGTGCACACAAAAAAAAGACACAAGAAAGACACATCAGACATTGGCGTCAGACCTTTAAATGGAAAGTGTTAATAGGCGGCAATAAAAGGTGGCGTCGCCCTGGCAACCCAGCCGCTCCGTCCGGGCCTGGCCTGGCCTGGCCCGGCTGGATTTATGAGCCGCCACCGCATGACTAATTAAGCGCGGCGGCTGAGACGCCTGGATTTAAAATTAAACGGAACGGTGATGGACCAACAAATGCATTTTTTTACCTCCCATTCGAGCAAATTCTTTTCAAGATATCTGTTAGCACACGTGTCAAAGTGGCGGCCCGGGGGCCAAATCTGGCCTGCCGCATCATATTGTGTGGCCCGGGAAAGTCAATGATGAGTGGCGACTTTCTGTTTTAGGATCAAATTCAAATGAAGAGTACAGATGTATATTCAATTTCCTGATTTTCCCCCTTTGAAATCAATCATTGTCATTTTTTAATCCATTTTTTTCTGTGTTTTTAGTTCAAAAATCATTTTGTAAAATCTAAAAATATATAAAAAAGCTACAATAAGCATTGTTTTAGATCTATAAAAAACGGAATATTCAGGGCTTTTAATCCATTTGTAAAAAATAAATAAATATTCTATTTATTGCTGACCTTGAGCATCCTGATCTCCCTGAGGGCGATTTTCCTGATGGTGGGGTCATCCTCAGACTCCACAAACTTCTTGATGGCCACGATCTGGCCCGAGTTTCGGTTGCGACATTTGAAAACCACGCCGTACGAGCCCTCGCCGATCTTGCCCATCTTCTCGTATTTGTCCATCGCCTCCCAGTGGAAAAATCTGCGGAAACAAAGCCAGACCATTCCTTAATTCTTGTTACCAAAACAAAGTCGCTGTGACGGTCGCCAATTTACAAATGCTCTAATTTGGGATAAAAAGTATAAAAAGTACATATTTGTAGTGTGATTTTGTGGTGATTTTTGTTGAAAGCCTAATGCAAACTTGTATTGTAATTTATTTAGGTTTTTGTTTTTAAACTGTTGTTTGAAACTGGCTTTTTTCCTATGTTTGAGAAATGTTCAGAAATGTTTTGTAACAACACCGGTCAGAAATTCACCCAATAAGTAGTCAAGTGGAAAAAGTCATGCGCGGTTATGAAAGAATGAAATATTAAAGTAGTATGTAACGTACCCGAGTAGAGTCCGGCGGTATTCAATTCTGCAAAAACAACCTCAGCGTTTGTTGTGCTCGCCCGACAAAAGCGCGCCGAGGTCTGCAAAAACTAAATTCAGTTTGCTTTAAAGCTGACAAAAAAATTGAAGCGTGAAGAGAGATAGAAGACTTACTTTCGGAGCCGATGATGGGAAAAAATTAAAATAAAACAAAAAATATCTCCTGAGATGTTTCGTCTGGAGAGGTTTCGTCCTCTCTCAAGATCACATGGGATGTGTGGAGAAGACACACACACACACACACACACACACACACACACACACACACACACACACAAGATCCTCAGCCAACTGCACCTTCAAAATAAAACACTAAATACATTGAGGTCAAAAGATATCAAATACATCCTATAAATTGAGAAAACAAAGTGATGCAGTGACTTTTTAAAGCTCAACATTTAAAAAATAATCATATTAAAGGTCAGTTTAGGGCAAAGAATCAAAAAGAATATAAAAATAGTCAATTAGTTGTCAATCTTGGCAGACTATTCGTTTATATTGATCACTAAAACACAAGTTTGGGAGGCGGTCATACTCACGTGGGTGGCGGGGGGTGCTGGAGCCTATCCCAACGATCGACGACAGCGGGCGGATTGAACCCTGAACTGCTCGCCAACCAATCACAGGTCGTATTTCATCAATGGCAAATAGTCCCATTCCAACTCCACAAATGAATAGTTTCTCTTACTTTGAAGGGGGGTCTTGGGTCATTTATCCCGATGGAACGAGCCACGTCTTCCTGCTCTGCCCGCCGCGGCAACAGTCGGGGAGGACGAAAAAGGGGATCCGGTGGACGGGTCCGACTGAAAAGCTGCAACAATGAACACGATTAAAAAATAAATAAATAAGGCAGACTAAACAAATCAAGTCAACAACACCATCCGACCTTTTAAGGAAGGTCCACGTCAGAGGAGGACGTGGGAATATTCCAAAAGGCCGCGTCACAGCGAGACCAATTAGAAGTCTTCGGGGGGCGTCGGTCGGTCGGTCGGTAGAGGAGCGGCACCCTAAACGGGGGAATTAACGGAAACTAACGCTCGCCACAAACACAACATAACACAGATGTTTACCACGGCTTTTTTTATTTAAAAAAAAACTGCAAAAGCTAAACCATTTAGCAAAGGGGTTGTTAACAGAAGCGCGCATCGTCCCTCATGTTGTCGTATTAAATTACACGCAAAGTTTTGGAAAAAGTGCTTACACGGTGCAAATAAGAACTCGTTAAAAAGGGGGAGAAAAGAAAGATATTTGTACAATAGATGTTAGGATGAGGATGGATGGAATTATGGTACAATGCAAAAAAATGACAAAAGATGCTCAGAAGGTGGCGGATTATAAAAGCTAGTCCAGGGGGTGGGGAACCTTTTGGACCCGGAAACGGTTCAGATTTTGAACGGTAACTCCCAATTTCAAAGTCAAAATACGTACATAAAAACGTGCGCATTTTTTGGTCATTTATAGGGGCGTGTCGCCAACGCAGCCGTGGGTCAACGCGATGTTCCCATTGGTCCCTTTGGACCAAAAAAATGAGCGCCGTGTGGCTCGTGAGCCAAAGGTTCCCGACCCCAGAGATAGTCGGACATACCCAAGTTTAACTCATTCACTGCCATTGACAGCAATAGACATGAAATCTGTTTCAATTGGGATGGCTGGTATTGAATCGTGTTACGGCGAGTGTGTCCTTTGTTTTTGTTTTTTTGTTTGTTTTTACAGTCACTTGTCATTACGACGTGGTGACATTATGTTAAAATATTTCTCGATTCCTCTCCAAAATCAAAGTTAAAAATCAACAACTACAATGCACTTTGGCTACAACAATCACCCAAAGGTCATCTTTTAGTGCCATCGATGACTCCGTCCAAATGAATTGGGCGTCATCAATGAGTTCATTTACAAAAACAACAAAAAATAATAATAATAAAGCTGTTCTAACAGTAGGAAGTCTGATGTTTTTAGTTTGACTGTCGTAGGTGATAAAGCGTCAAAGTTAGCGAGTGGTCCATGTAAAAATAGAGCCAGTCTGGCTCGTCTATCACCGTCAAAGGCAATCAAGGAGTTCATGTTAAAAATAATAATAAATATTGTTTAAATAACTCGTGTGGCTGAGGCGGTGGCGGTTGCAGTTGCGGCGCCTCACCTGGCCTCACCTCGGGGCGCTAACAGTCTCCCAAAAAGCTACTCACCGGCTTGTAATGGCACTTGTGAAACCTCCAAATAAGCGGATATTAAAAAAATGTACAAGTTACAAAAAAAAGAAGAAGAAAAGAATGGGTTTAAAGTCTTTAGAAGCCAGCAGCGGCAGCAGCGGCGGCTCAAGAGTTCCCGTGGCGTCCAAAAGGGCCACTCAGTAACTGTTCTCGTGACCCGCCAGGATGTAGAGGTTGCTGAGCGCCGTGGGGTTTTCCGTGGGACGACTCTCCAGGACCACCACCCTGATACAAATCCACAACGAGAAGCATAAAAAACCAGAGCCCAAATCTCACCTCCAAACGCTTTTAAAGCCTGGTGGGCCGCCAGGCTGAGCGTTTGGTAGTACATTTGAAAGCACATTGGCCACATTTGATGGCCCATATGTTAAATTGAACTTTGAATGACATTGGATATGTTTAAAAATGTACTTTAAGACAGTATAAGTATTTCTAATAAATGGCTTCTTCTAGCTCATATTAGTCATTTGAGTTTTTTTGTGCAAAGAAGCCAACCAAAACCGACGGGGACCCACCTGTCGGAACCCAGGAGACGGAAAACTCTGCTGGGGTCGCAGATCTCCTGCGTCACCTATGGATCAAATACATTGAAAACCCTTTAAGCGGATAAATCTGCAAATACAATTAGAAAAGAGAAAATGGAGGGTGCGTGGAATCAGACAAGAATAGTATTTTTTTTTTAAATGACAGTTTGGAAAAGTTCTGATGCCATTCCTTTTTTCCCCTCATTATGGAAAAAGCTAAAAGTTATTGATTTTTGTTTTGAGCCTTTGCTAGCAAAAATGATTAGCGCTTGAAATGAGCTAAATGTGAAAAACATTTTTTACGAATGGATTTCCCCCCCCAAAACTGTGGTATCTGCACAGTATTGGCCGATGCCACGCAGATGGCGGAGTCGCTATCAGGAGCCAAAAGAGTTTTCGTTTCAACTCCGATAAAAATACATTGACTGCCAAAACAAGGATCCAATCAAATCAAACAAAACGCAAACCCGCCTCCCAATGGAAACGCTGAACGCTTATTATTATTCAGCAAAACCTCAAACTGGCTCCGTTTTTCGGATTGTTTTAGCCGAAATGTATCACGCAAGGCCGTCGAATCCCATCGAACAACGGACATTAAACGTCACGGTATTAACAAATAGTGTCATGCTGCCCAAGAAAAGATTTCACATTGCCATGAAATTGGTTAGCTAAGCTTACACTTTGACCTATCGATGGCGACAACACTCCAAGATATATTTTTTAAAAAGTGGCGAGGGAGGCCACGGCTGGCCACAGTGGTTGCACACGCCCGTGTAAATAGCATGTAGACATGAAATGTAGCCGGCGGACACCGGGCGGAACGGGCGCTCCACACCTGCTAGGTGTCTCGGACCGGGCGGGAGATGTGATCCGGGGGGTGTCGGGTGTCGCGCGAGGCGCTCGGCCTCCGCGGAGGAGCCGCCGGGCCGTGAAAGGTAGCGCCGGCGGACAAAAGGCGCAAGCTCTTGCCATACGATGACGAGGCATCAATTTTGTATGGCTGACATTTAACGGGGGGGAAAGAAAACAAACGATGGTGGCCGTATCGCTTTTCATCTCCACAAATACTTGACCTCGCGGCGACCTTTTGAACTTTTATGGCGTGAGCGAAGGCTGTTTGCGTTCGGGTCGAAGATGGATGTTTCCAATCATTTTGGAGTGGAATCATTTCAGACATTTGAACGAAATGTTGTCCTTTTAATTGGCTCTATGTTTGTATGTTTGCGGTCGTTAGTTGTTTTTTTTACCTCGTTGGATTTGAAACTCTTGCCCTGCATGCCGTGCTTCCAGAAGGCCAGAACGCTGTCCTGCAGGCACACTAGAGGGACAAAAAGACGGAGCTTGTTCAATGAGTCACGCCCATCTTTACATTTTTTTTGAATTAAGAAGTCTCACCGACTGATCCGATGCCAAAGTCAAAACTGAGTTCGGACGCCAGCTTCTTGTTGGACTTTAATCGGCCTTGAAGGTTGACAATCTTCAAATTTTCTGTGGGGAAAAAAAAAAACATGGATGGCAGCCCATAACGGAGCAGATCGATGAAAACGGCGTCTGCTTACGGTCCAAACACACCAAGACGGTGTCTCTCTCCAGCTGGGTCACATGAATGGCGTCCACCTGCTGATGACCTGGAAGAACAACAATGAGGAAAGTGAGCGCACATTTCAAAGCCTGAAATGTGGAATATAGGGCGAGGTGCACAATATTTCAACTAAGCAATCGTTTTTCATCCCGGTTGCTAGAAGCCGTGATGAAATAGTGCCCTGCTTAGCCCTGGAAAAATAACAACGATAGCGCAGTTCAACGACTTTGAAACACTTACTAGTTCCCATTTCGGTGAACCAGGAAGAGCAAGAGTTGAGGTTGATGGTCTCGAAGCGCACCACCTGTCCGGGCTCGGCGCCCAGGCTGATGGCCACGCACAGCAGCGGGTACTCTTGCTCCGGCACCACCAGCATCTCAAACACTTTCAGCGGGCTGGGCAGCGGGAAGTCAAAGTGCTGTCGGGGGGACGAGCGAGATGGGACGCCGACGTTAAGAGTGGGCGGGGCATCGCGCCTCCTTTATGAAAAAGGCATGACCGGGACCCACCTTGATGAGCATAAACCTCTGCATGGGCTCGTACCACTGGAGGAGGACGATGCCGGACTGCAGCGCCCCGCACAAGTACTTGTGGCCTGTGTAAGGGTTCCTCACTGTATAGAAAAATGACAAAAAAAGAATTTAAAACAGGCCCAAAACACCATAACGGGAAATGACGCAACGGCAAGAAGAATAAAAAGGGACTGACCGATGCAGCACTTGTGACAGCCCTTGGTGTCGGGGATCTTGGTGGTCAGAGCGAACCTCCTGAGGCGACAGACAGAATAGTGCTTTGTCATCCCAAAAATCATAACAATGATTCAAAATGATGGAGCACCTGGGCAGAATTTTGTCCGGGAAGCGGTGCGTCTGGAACTGCGCGGCCAAGCCCGGTTTCTTCAGCTGCTCAAAGAGGCCGATGAGGTTGTGGGAGTACAGCTGGAAGTTTTTCCCTAAAACCACACACAAGCGTCACTCATGCGGTTGACATTTATCAACGGCGGTGGAGGCGGATCAGGCAGTTTAGCGGGGTTAGACGAGCGTGACCACGGTGCCCGACGCCATTACCTTCTGGTGAAGCCGGTTAGTAGAGTGTCAAGCCAAGCCGGGTGGTGAGGGTGAGGAGGGTGGACGGTGGACGGCGGGTGTTCCGGGGGGATGAGAGAGGAGATGTTAAGCCAGTCACGTCCAAATACCCGAGGAGATCTCACCCTTTGTCACGTATCGCATTTTTGGGGTCGCACAGGGTGGCACTTTTAATATAGTAAAGAGAACTGACCTATGAACGTTAAAAGATAACTGAGATTGGAGTGTTCCCTAACCACTTAGCGCTAGCATCATTAGCAAGCCATGAAACGACTGGAACTTTGAGGGAAAAGGGGCGGGGCTTGTTCCGTGCTCAACGTAGTGTCAATTTTACAACCGAGGTGAGCGCCGGCAACCGCAGAGGCTCGTCCAAAAAACAAGGCTCTATTTTTAGGCTACGCTGCGTTGCCAGATAACGGCGGACAAAAGCGAGGGCGGGCCACGACGACGCGGCCGCTGACGCGAGCCGTGCGTCGTCACTTACCGGATAAAGACATCAGGTTGTTGTTGATAACGTAGAGCCACGTGCACTTCCTGGGAAACAGCTAGAAGGAGAAATTAAGAAATTAAGAAAATTAATGTGTGCTTGTTTCTTTCACACCCACCCAAAATATTTTTTTTTAAATGCAATTTTATACAAATAAAATTCACTGATGCACTGCAACTTCCAACAACACTAAAATTGAAATTATATTGAGCACCAAGTGGCACAATTGTAAAATCGGTCAAATTTGTTCACCTCCAATTCAAGTGGATTTGGCCACAAAATGAGGGCTAAAATGGTTAAGTAAAAAGGTGAACTAACTAAGTACCTGCTCCATGGTAGACTCGTGCAGCTCGTTCAAATTGAGCGTGTAGATGCCGTCCTCCATCCCGAAGATCAGGTACTGATCTAATAGGGGAGGGGCACGGCTGTTACACGTGTCGGCGAGAAGGAAAATGGCGGCGGCAACAATGGCGCCGTGAAAAGAGATCTTCTACCTTTTGTGTCCGGATGGATCCAGGATGTGGCGCAGTTGATCTTCAGAGGACAGCCCTCAAAAACCTTGGAGAAACAAGCGCCCATCTATGGAGAAAAAAAAAGACATGAGGAAACTGTGTTTCACGTTTTTTTGTGTGGCTTTTTTGTTTCACAACTTTCAAACATATTTGTTCAAAATTGGCCAGCACTTACCAGTACTTTGGGTGTGGGCGGTAAACCGTTGATGGCAGGTTTCTGGCGTTGGAAGAAGAAAAAAAAAGACATAACATGATAAAAAGTCTGAATCTAGTTAAGCGTCAACAATGAAAAAATATAAGGCTGTATTTCTAATGCATCCAGAGACACAATTAGAATTTTAGTTCTACTGTTTATAGTCCAAAATGTTATATCTCAAACAACCCGTCATGATAATGATATTCTCTCTAACTGATCTCAAAATCTGGTTAATCAGTTTCTGAAAAATGAGATTAATCTTCTACTTGCTGAAATGTCCCTATCATTATCCTCCTATCTGCGATAGACGCCGGCGGGAGAATACATACGGGATAATCCTTTTTAAGCCTCCGATGCGCACGGTGGGGCGCCGGCTTGGGATCGTCGCCGTTCACGCTTTCGTCCGAGTCGTCGTCTGTGGGGAGCCGGTCGGCGTTAGTGCTCAGATAAATGCCTTTGTCAAAACATCCATAGCACTTTCTCTCACCTTTGCATTCACAATTACTGAGTGCTTGGTAAAGAAGAAGAAAAAACAAAAAGAAGACATTTTTCCAAACAACTCAGACGAATAAACGTTTGTCGAAATAAATCGTCGGGCGGGTCCAGGTGAGATGAAATTGCCAGGAATGTGGCCCGCAAACCGATCAATCGGAGTTTGAACTCAAGCTTCTTGTGCTGGCCAAATTCAACGATATCTGGACGGTTCGCGGTGGTCCTCACCTTGGTCCGAGGCGTGGGACAGAAGGCCGGGACTGCTGACGCTGACCGAGAGGTAGTCCGGCGAAGAGCCGCCGACCTTGTCGGCGCGTTCGGGCGTGCTCTGCCGCCGCGGCGCCTGGCCCGGACCGTTCTCCGCGTTGGGGAAGCGTCGCACCGTCAGCGAGCGCTCGTCGTTGAGGCCGCCCTCCTCGCAAGGGCTGTGAAAGCGAGGCTGGGGGAGAAGGAAGGGAATTGAACCCGCTGCATTCAAACGTGAGGCAGGCTATATAGCATTAGCATGTAACAGCATTTTTTTGGTTTTTGCAAAGCCAACTGCATAATGACAATAAAAGCATTCAATTCAATAACAGAGACGGTAAATGCAAATGTAACTCGTGTAATGTTGCAATAGGCCACGTTCCATTACTATGGACGACCCTACTTGACATGTTTCATCTTATGAAGACGGGCACCGTAGGAAGCTTAAAAAATAAAAAAGATTGCGCTTGTTAGCATCTCTCACCTTGGGTGGCCGAGGAGGAGGATACCCTGGCTTGAGTGTGGATCTGAAACGGGAGGGGGGGTTCCATCAGGAACTGAATCTACGGCACTTAGGTAGGAATCAACCGTTTGGAACATTTCCTTTTGGGTAGCCTAGGCTTCCCTTTTCTACCTATGTGAAACCAAATGGCAATACAAAATCAAATCGGTTTGCTCAAAGCAGTGTGTGAGTGTGTACGGGTGCGGCTAGAGATGAAACCCCAGCGTTTCCTCACAGTTCCACTTCTTCCAAGGCGTCTTGGAGGTGAGCGACGTGTCCCCTGCAGCGAGTAAACGAGTCCAGGTTAACCACGTGGGCCGGGTTTGCTCATTAAAACATTAAGACATCGCATTTTGGGTCACACGGGCCGTAATATTAACATTTGGCATGTAAGTGTGACTTACAGGACCCAAAATTTGACATCTACAGATGTGAGAACCGAGCCTCAATTACTATATATAGATAGATATATATTCCTAATAGTTTTTGCATTTTTGATGAATAAAAACAGAGTGCAGGTTATTTTCTCCAACAAGAGTCAACAGTTAAGCAGATTAGATTTTTTGACATCAAAGATTCTAACTCAATGACGTCAGACGTCCAATTCCCAATTAAACTGGGAGGACTGGCCGCGAACGGCGTCCATTTCGACCGGGATCTTTGGGCGCCGACCTCTCCCGGTCGAAATGGGCGGGCCACGTTGTCGGAGCGTACGTGGCGGCGACGCGGTCGAGATGGGGCGGGATGGTGAACGAATGCAGCAAAACACGAGCAAAGTGCAGAGTGTTTAGTGGTGTTACCGTTGGAACAACTCGTCCTCAACGCTTTTGAGGAGACTCCTTCGGATCGGTTGGGGGGAACGAGGCGAGAGGCGAGAGACGAGACACGGGCCGATGGCCCAAAGAGGGGCGGAGCGAGGAAGAAAGAAAAGACAAGCAAAGCAAAAAGGGAGAGGTGAGAAGGGCTGGGTGGACTCAATTCAAATCAAAAGTCAACACACGTGTGGCGAGCGAGGGGGCGGAGCTCCATGCTGGTTAAGAAACGGTGAGTCAGGCGGTCACCAGTTCAAACATTGTGCTTTTGTGCGCAAGAGCGGGAGATACAAAGCCATTTAAACAAAAAAAGGGGGCGCGGGAGGTGTAAACAAGAGTGGTCGCCATGACGACGACGGGCCTACCTGCTCGTTATCCCTCCCTCGGCAAAGGGGCTCCACGGGGACGGGAAATCGTTATCTTTACTGGCATCCTGTGGAAAGAGCAAATGCCAATGGCGGCAGTTTGACGCGTGGGTCGGCGTCCATTTTGATGCGCACCAATTCCGAGTGGGCCTCCGTTTCCTTCCGTAGCGGCGCTTCGAACTGCAGCTTGTCGACTGTGGATGACAACAAAAAAATAATGGAGGACTTCAGGGAGAGACATTTAAGATCCGCTTTCATTTTTTATTTTATGAACTCATTTCCTAACCCTGTTCCGGACTAAAACTGCGCACACAAAAGGTGCACTAAGAATATTGTGTAACCGAATTATTGTTTTCAATAGCAACATGCGTATTCAGATTTGACGACTCCAGTCAACGGCATTCGTGTGTTATGAGGCTTTGAGAATGTCAAAAAATTAATGAATTCAGGATTCCCTAAAAAGCCATTTTTTTCCTTCGACAGGTTGTCAAACAAATGACGAGTTGCTTCATTAACTAAGCAAAAGCGAAAAATCTTCTTTACCGTGACAAGAGGCCTCACTCCCATCGCCATATTTTAACCCAAGTACAAACCAGGTTAAATGAGCCGCAATCCAAAGTCCACCGGACTACCGCGTCAAAAAAAAAATGCTGTCCAAAGTGAGTCAGATGCGAATGGAAGCGACTTCTATCACTGACACAAAACAAAGACGCGCAAAAGTCATCTGGCCGCCGCTACTGACCTGTTTGCTTCCCTTGAGGGGATCGCGGCCCTCTTGGCTGTGTCCCATTGTTTGCTTCAAGGTGAAAAAGACACACATTGAGGAGAGGCGGCTGTGCGCGGGGGGTGCTAAGCTGCGCACGACATCGGGATGGGAGACTAGCTAGGGTTCTATTGAGCAAGCTATTTTGGCATTTCAAAAGTTGGGTCGCTATCGGCATATGGAGGAGGCGGGCGGGGTGATGAGAAATGTGCTTGGGAGTTTGTTTTTCCATTTGTTTTTATTTTTTATTTGTGTTTTTCTACTCACAGGCCATCTCCGAGCGCGTCCTCTCCGCCCGTGCGTGCTTATTGGTGGAGCGGATGGTGTGTCGGACCACGGAGAGGGGCTGAAGAAAGGAAAGGAATGGACGCCATTTATTGAAAAAGCACAGCACAAAGTCAAATTTGTCTAATCAGAAAAATAAAATCAGGCTTTTCTCAAAATATTAAACAAGATTCTGGTATGCATGTGATAAAAATGCGGCACTTGAAATATTTTTGGATAAATTGCCCATTAAATGTGCGCTTTTCGTTTTACGCTTGCAAATTGGACCTTAGTTTGCCAACCCGTTGAGCAGCTGATAACATCTTTTGCATTGAAAATACAATTTAGACGTGTTTGTCTTGCGAGTTGTCGCATGAATGTCACGGGTTAAAGGAGCAGGAAAGTCTGGTTCACTTGACGGGATTAGACGGGTGGCGGCTACTTCATTTGTTCAATTGTTAGCTTGCGGTTGGACAAAACACAAAACCGATGCCACTTTCCAATCGTCCCGTTTTGTTTCCAATTTTATGAGCAAAGAATTTGTTTCTGAGCCAGTGAAATGCCGCTTTGGGCTATCTTTAGATTAGAAGAAATTTTATTCATCTAAACTCAAGTGTGGCATTTGGCTAGCCGGGAAATCCAAGGCCCTCTTTTCTCTGGACGGGCTCACCTCGATGTCGTCGTCGTCCGCTTCGCCGTAATGCTGATGGTTGTCGGGGTTGTTCATCTTGTCCATGAGGTCGACGGCCAGTCGCCTTGTCAAGCCCGTCTGCGCCACGTAGACGTGCTGCGCGGGAGCACAAAGTTACGGTGGGGGGAGTGGAAGCCGGCACGGCGACCAATAGGGAAGCGGCGTTTGATTACCGAGAGGAGTTTTTCGGCCGTGGGCCTTTTCTTGGGGTTTTTGGTGAGGGACACTTTAACAAAGTTGTGGAACGCGGCAGACCTGCGGACGGCCAGGCAAAATTGGCAAGGTGGTCGGCGCCTCGTGAGCCCAGCACGGCGGGGCACTCACCATTTGTTTTTGTCTTTTAGCTTGGGCGGCTGAAAGCTGCTCTTTGACATGAGAAACAAGGCCCTGAAAACACAAAGCACGAGACTGACTACCGTTGGATCAAGAAGTGAGCAAAAAGCAAAAAGGAAGTGGGACAGGAACGGTGCCCAGGGGGGGGGGGTCTCCCGCCATCCATCGCCAACTGACAAATGAATCGAAGCCAATTTTGACAGGCGGTTCCGTCCGTTGCCGGATTTGGGGTGTCGCGGGTTGACTTTCTACCTCATGGGGTGCAGGTCAAACATGGGGGGCTGCAACTCGGCCAGCTCGATGGACGTGATGCCCACCGCCCAGATGTCGCACAGCTGGTTGTAACCGCCGTTCTTCTCCACCGCCGCCACTTCCGGAGCCATCCTGCACGACGACGGGGTGACAACGAGTTGACTCCGGCTTCCGCCCTGCCACTTTTCTCCAATGCCCCGCCCCCCGAGGCAACCCGACTGACCAGTAAGGCGTCCCGATGAAGGACTTTCTTTTGGCGATGGTGGCCGTGATTTTGGCGGCGACGCCAAAGTCGGCTGTTGACGGGAAGGCGCCATTAGTTTTTGAAGTTACAGGTATGCGAGGAATGAGGACGCGCGAGAGACGCTTACCCAACTTGACGTCTCCGTCGTTCGTCAAGAGTATGTTGGCGCCCTGCGAAGGCAAAGGACACGCGAGAGTTATTACTTGCGTGCAACGCGGCATTTTGCATTCTTGGAAAAATCCGGCGAGGGTGCGAGCGGCCTCAAATTGACGACACGCGAGTGTGGCATCACCTTAATGTCACGGTGCATCTTGCCCTTGGTGTGCAGGTATCCCAAACCCTGAAAATAAAAAAGCAAAACAGCCCTTCTTACATGAACTGACCTCACCATTTTCCAAATACCGTATTTTCTCGCATATCAGCCGCCTCCACGTATAAGACGCACCCTTAAAATGACCTTAAAATGTTTGAATTTTACCATTTCTCGCTTATAAGCCGCCCTTGACTCACAATTTTCACCTCCATATTCATGGATGGAATAGGGAATACAAATGTCTTATCTGTTAATCTTTTTTCTATTTTGAAATTAATGACCGTATGGGCCACATTGTCTTGCATTATGGCGTTTCGCGCTTGTCACCTTGCTGTTTCGTGCATGTCAAGTCTAATTTGTGCAAGTATAAGCCGTAACCTGGATTCAGTCATTGACAAATACATGTGCGGTCGATTGGTCACCGGTGTTTTGGTCGCCGGTCTTTTGGTCGCCCCGACCGCGACAACGGGCGACCAAAAGACCGGCGACAAAAGAAGGTAAAACAACACGGTCTCTGCATCAATAAAAGCCAACAATGGCCATGAGCAGTTTCACTGAGCCGACGTATAAGAGTTTGTATGTACATGCGTTGTCCCTTTAAGAAGCGACGTCAGTCGGTGTCTTAACAAGTTCTCCAACAAAACACAAAAGTCCGGGAAATTTGGAGCTTTTCTTTAGCCTAATAATGACTAGGGCATTAAGTATGACTAAATAGTCATTCGCAGTTTGTATTTAGGGAATTTGAGCAACCATTTAAATGGTCATTATCACTTACCTTCCGGGCGACCAAAAGACCGGCGACCAATCGACCGTGTACCGACAAATATGGCGTATATGCGAGAAAATGCGATAGCCGGTGATTCATCAGCCATCAAAATACAATCATTTGTGGCAAGCTTTTAAAAAAAGGGGCAAAACTAACCTGTATAGTCTCTCGGCAGATGTACGCGATCTGAGTCTCCGACAGGGGACCCGTCACTGTAAAAAAGCAAGAGACGGACGGATTTGTCAGCGTTGTGCAGTCCACCCGAATGCTTCATCTCAGCCCAAATAAATAAATACAAACGTAATTGCTGACCAGGAGAAACACTTGATGTCTGTTTGTCTTGGCTTACCGTGATAAATGTCTTGCAGGGACCCCCCGCCGCAGTACTCCATGCAGATCCAAAGTTTCTCCCGACTGTGCAAAGAATCCCGGATTGGGATCATTTGGATTTTGAAATGCCGTCACGTTGTGCTAAACGGCCAGCGCAAAAATCGTGGAGCTTACCAGAGGTAGCTCCCAAAGTAGGCCACGATGTTGCGGTGCATGCATTCTTTCACCATGAAGATTTCCTGCTGAATGATGGAAAAGTCGTCCCCTGGAACCAAAACAAAACAAATGGGTCAACACGTGTGCCGTGAGGAGAAATAGGACACCCTGATTTGTCAAAATTTAGGCTTTGCATTTAATCGGACCGAATAATCACGGCTTCTAGGGGTGAATTGTGCGAAAGGGGTGCCGTAAATCCATATTTCAACTGACTGTCCCTTGTAGAAATCTGATCTGAGCAGTAGGAAATACATCACTTTAGTAAAAAAAACAAAAATAAACATCGGCCAACTGTTTCCAATTGCGCAAAAGCGGCTTGCAATGGATAAAGACGAGCTTTGATTGTACACGGCAAAGTCCACAAGTTAAAAAAGATCACGCGCTATGGCCAAAAAGCTCCATGGACTGTGTAAATATTCAATATCTCGCCGACACTTGCGCAAGGAAGGTCATGTTTGAAGTGGATGCAATTCCGTAACGTCGCTTTAAGGGGAGTTGCAAAGAGTCCACTTCCAACAATATGATAAAAACAGACGTTATCGCTTTTTTTTTTTTGGCAGGATGTTACCGTGATATGAAGTGGCCCAAAATACGATGGAAAGCTTTTTTTCCCCCAGCCCAGCATTCAAGCTAACAAACGAGGTCTAGTATTCAAATCCGTGAGCGTATATTTCTTTGGATGGTGAGCAATTTCCACCACGTTATGACATTTAAGCGTCATTTCAGCTTTTTGGCCATGTTGACTGTTAAGTAGGAGTCAGCGGCCACAAATTTGTGTTGGAAAAAAAAGCTAATTTCAGTAACTTGAGTGAGAGTTGTGTGTAAAACAGACAAAAAAACAGTGGCCTCCCTCCAACACTCGCTTCCCCTCTGGGTTTAACCGCTTCTGTGTGAAACTAGGATTACCTACCGTATTTACTTGAACATAAGCCGCCCCCGCGTATAAGCCCCACCCTTAAAATGGCCTTAAAATGGTTGAATTGTACAATTTCTCATGTATAAACCGCTCCCTGATTCTCAATTTTCACCTCCTTATTCATGGTTTGAATAGGGAGTACAAATGTGTTACTTTGAAGGGAAAATCTTAAGAAAAATCAGTTCGTACGGATATTGTTTCTGTTCGTCCAGGCACCTAAGTGGGCAGCTTTGGGTCCTTAATGTATCAGGTTATGTTATTTAGAGTTTAATGTCACGCAATCTGCTGCATGTAAGCCACAGGGCTCGGGCACGCCTTTTGTGTCCCGGAAGTCAAGAAGCTCCTGTCAAACCGGTTTTGATATCGCCGAGCAATTAAAGCCCAAAACAAGTGACTCGGGCGCCCTCATGAAAGAGAAAGCTAAAAGCTACTTCCTCATTGCCGTGTATACCACCAGGAACGCGGGGGATTTATTTATTGTACTACCTTGTCGTGGGTTTGAAAGTTTAGGGGACAGGCAACATATAAAAGATGTGTGTGGTCAAAACATAGAAATATTCAAATTTATGGGACCTCTGATGGTGGAGGAAACCATTTTGGAGCGTCTAGGTCAGGGCTGTCAAACTTCTCTTGGTTTACGGGCTACTTTCACGGCAACGAGATCACATTTGGTTTATTTTTGGCCCGAAAGAAATGGACTTACTTGCTGCCACTGACAGCCAGTTGACGTGAATTGAGCTTCTCTGGTTGTCAATGGAAAGCAATGAGTTTGTTTTAAATTTAAAATATGGAATCAATGAAGGAAAGAGAAATCGTCAACTCCAGTTTGGTGTCGCTAATCCCCGTAATCTGGCTAATCTGCAGTGTTTCAGGCACGACTGAGCTCTTACCTGCTTCCAGTTTAATGATCTTGACGGCGGTCAGCTCTCCTGTTTGGATGTTGCGAGCCTGTAAAACAGTTTTTTTTTTTTAGCTATTTTTGATCAATTGTACCTGTGGAATGTTTCCTGGAAATATACGACTGAGATGCATCAGATACATGTTTAACTCTTTTTTTTTTTTATAAATCATGAAGCAAAATAAATGTTTTTTTAAACACTTCTGGTTAATTTGCATTGTTTTTACTAATTTTGACTTAGAAAAAACAAACAGTGAAAAAAATACAGTAAACCATCCCAGATTTCCGTCATCTAAATAGTACTTCATGTGATTTATAAATGAATGATATTGCATTTCAGTAGTCTGCTTTCCAGATTGAGGTCAGGATAGGTCAATAACCCCCACCCCCACCCCTAATCCGACCGTTTTTTTTTTTTTAAAAAGGTGACAGCCATAAACCGGGCCATGTTCTCCCCAGTAAAAATCTGCGGCGTTTCTGTCCGCGTTCCACCACGCTTGGGTTATTCGGCGAGAGAAAAGCGGCATTCCGCCGCAGCATTCCATCGCCGGCTTTGTGGGGGAAGTGGGATAGCGGGTAAAATGGGGGGGGGGTCACAGAAGCTTTATATGGAAAGGAGGAGGGGCGCTAGAGCTGAACTATGAATGTTTATCAGCGGCAGATGGCTAAACAAGGACGTCGGTTCTCCGGACGCCGTCGCCGCCTTGGTTGGGGACGGCAAAATGCCAGGAATTTTGCTCGTCGGCCTTGATTTCATCTTTGTTTGGAATTCTTGCAGGGAAAAGTGGCGGGATGGACGCCTGGAGACTTTCGGCGGCGCGTTGACGCCAGAGAAAAATACACGACGGTCTTCAGACGTATGTCGTATGTCCGATAGAAAAAAATATGTATATATATTAGAGCTGCGAGTAAATGATTGCAAAAAGTCACTTATCAGCCAATAATAAAACGTGACCAAGTTTTAAATTCGCAATCTCACGCAAATGACTCTTCCTTTTTATAAGCTACAGTTCAATGATCACTTTGAATCGATTAGTCAATTAACACTGTGACCTTTTATGGCCATTTAGAAAATTTATGGACACCCCATTTTGGGTCATTCACATAAAAATCACTTTAAGGTTAATGACATTGTTTTTAGCATTTATTTTAACCTATAAAATTTCACTTTGAATGCTCGTTTTTCAGTGCCAATGACGTCACTAGACGTTCAATCTATTTGCATTGGGAAAGCTGGCAGTGGCAGTTGTCGTTCACTGCCAGCCTCTCCCGGTCCAAATGAATTGGACGTCTAAGCGCTGTCAATGGCAGCCAATGTGTCCAATCAATGCCCCTAAGCATTACTACACCTCTATATGAAGTGAAGTTTTTTTTTAAATGGCTGTACCTTGTAGACGTCTCCATAGGTGCCGCTTCCCACCCTCTGGATGAGCTCAAAGTCGTGCTGGGGGTTTCTCCGCTGGATCTCCCCGCTGGGCCGGGGAAAGATGTCCATTGTGGCGATGACGCTGGAGGAACGCGGCGCAGGCTATTTGCTGGAGTCGCTCAACAAGTCGAGGGCTCCCTTTATTCAGATGCTACTTGGGCAAACTCCATGGCCTGACAAAAAGAATGGATGGCACGTGTTTACTAACATTAGAAAAAATATGTGGGACAACATAATATTGCAAATGTAAAAAAAATAAGTTGCAAAAGAAAGCAGAAGAATGTGGGGGAGTGTCATGGATGGGAAGAAGTAAATGAGAAAGATATTAAAAGATAGAAAGTAGGAAGAGCAAAAAGGCAAAAAAGAAGAATACAAGTATCTGGTAAAAAGAATAAGGTAAGAAAAATGACAGAAAGATGAGGTAAAGTGAGAACCCCAACAGACAAGAATGGATGAAAAGGCCATGAAATAGAAAGGAAGAATAGAGGAAAAGGTCATTCAACTGTCCATGGAAGAAAAGTAAAGCCTGTCAGGAAGATGAATGGAATTTTTCGAGACTTAAAACTTCAGTCAGTGTAAATAACTTTGTAAAAGAAAAAAAACACTCAATTTCATCCACTGCTACATTTTCCGGTAGTCAAAATGTCAATTATATAAGCCATTACTTGTTCAGTGAATTGTCACCACATTGCCGTCTACATTCTGAACAAGCGTTGAAAAGAATTGTGAATATCACCTTAAAACATTCTAAGCGTTCGATATAACCGTGATAAATAGTTTAATACGTTTAGTAGCTGTGAATGCAAGTTTTTTTAACATTAGCTTGGTAGCAACATCGCCAGAAAATAGTCGGTACCAGGTCCACCGTATATTTTCAACGATGAAGCTAGAGTGGAAGTTAGCATCCCGGCTAATGCTAACGGCTAGTTTCTCGGAACTTGAGCTGTCCCTCTGCTTACCGTTCGCGTGGACGACTCGTCCGTGCATGGTAACTTTCAAATATCCATTCGAAACTTGTCGTTTATGGGATGAAACCAAATTCTATAAATCGAACGTGTACTTTTTTTGCTACCGAGGCGTTTGAAAAAGTTGAGGCGGCTCTCGGAGGTTTTCCTCTGGGTAAGCAGCGACCTCGTTCAGCAACAGCCGTCGCCACCAACTTCTTTCGGACATGTCATCTTCCTAGCTCGGTTGACAGCTCCAGAAATGGGGTTCTTGCTCCCAGTAATGGCAAGAGGTCAAAAATTAGATAATAGTAACAATTCCATGCGTGTTACTTTAAAAAGGCCAAGCTTAAAAGAAAAAAAACAACAACAACAGTCGGCTGCTGTTAATCTCCGCAAAATTTCAGGATCCAGGTGATGCATTCAGGAAAACATCGTCAAAATTTTACGGTCCTATTACAAAACAATACGTGGTGGTATTGCGCGTAATATACAGCTGAAATTGCAACTATCCATAAAAAAATTATGCTGAGACGTTTATGTTAGATCATATTTTCATACTAGAATGTTGGAACGTCTATAATTTATAAATATCTGTTGTAAATTCCAATTTACGAAGGTTTGCAAAGGCATCGTGCTTTCTGGGTTGTATTGTGCTTTAACGTCCCCCAGCGGTGGAATGCAGTAATTGCATTGGGCTGGACCAATAATTTCGTGATGCATTGAGGAACCAAGATACATACTAGTACATTTATATACTACGTAGACGTACTCCATATTGGGCATTGTAATCGATGAAAAAATTATATTCAATAATGTTTTTTTGTGCAAATCAAAATTATTGCAAATGAATATTTTAACGACGTGGTGGCAATAAAAGGATGCCTTGAATTTTCACGTTTAACTAAAATTTAGATTAACAAAACAATATTCTTCCTCATCGGCTCTATTAAATGCCAGCGTTATCTTTACTTTTTATATTCTCAAATAGGGTTGCGACAATATCACATATTCCAGATCACGCCGTGATTTACTCCCACCTAGCGGTGGAATATATTAACACAGGTGACGTTTCGGCATCCCGGCGTCGCGTTCAAAAACACCTCGTAAAGTAGCAACCGCGATCGTATACACATACTATATTGAAAGCCAATACTACACGTCCTTAAAACAGAGTATATGCTACCCTATTGAACCTTATTTAGGGTTAGAATTTGAAATTTTGAGCGAAGGAAAACGAGTTATTGGAGAAAAGTTAAAGAAATACTAAAAGCCGTTATCAAAGGTAGCGTTGAGACGACAACAACCACAAGCACGCCCCCTGGTGGTGATGTCCAAGCACGGGCATCCTCCTCCGTCGTTTCTCGTCGTCGTGGTCGTCTTCCTCCCCATCGTCGCCCTCCGCTAATCTCGTTCGTGTTGTTCTCCGTGCGCATCTTCCTCCCTTCTTCCCGCCCATGAACGCATACCTGAAACTCCATCATTAGCGGACACAAAAAAAACGTCGAGAGGCGATTTTTTTTTCGCAGGAGATATGGCCAAACACCGCAAAGAACGAGACAGCTGGGGTGAGTGTACGTACCGACATCTCCTTTTTATGATCGTTTTTATTTCTAAATTCAGCGTGATTCATGGGTGTTAACGGCGCAGGAGGCCTCCTAGTCGACGTCATTAGGCGGAGGGCTTTTTTTTTTCTTTCCAGGGCATCACAATTATTAATAGCGAGCTGGAAAATAGAGAAGGTGAAGAATAGTGAGGAATAAAGAAATGCCAGCAATTGGAGTAAAGTGGGAGCCTTGGTGAATCAGCCTTGATATTATGTAAGGATGCGTGGAGGAGTCACCTTCAGGGAAATTGTTGTTGGATAGCGTGCAAGAAAATAGGGGAAATATGGAAAATGACTTTGTCTAAGAGTTATAGAAGAGGGCCCACCCAGTCACCAAGTGGTGTGGCGAGATGCGGCAGTGATGGCGACGCCTGGGCGAGGCCTTTTTGCAGATATTTTAAACATTTACAACTTCAAGTGGAACTAAAACACGTGTCCTTTGTTTGGACGTCATTCAAAATTGGACGTTTTTGACAACGGGGGTGCTTAAATATGTCGACAGCGAGAGGCTGCCCGTGAAAATTGCTCCCAGTTGGCCCAATTGAAATGTTTAGAGCCGCCCGGAGCATCGAAACGAGAGCATTCGATGCCAAACCGCCTGCTTTAAATCAATTGGACGGAAATGAGTTAATGTGAACTGAGGAAAAAAACTAAATCATCGTTAGCGTGTTATTGGGGCGGGTCTTTCCCTTTTAATTCACTTTCTATTCATTTAGCTTAGCAAAAAGAGTCAATGTTCTCATACATTTTTCTACTTTTTGAAATCTTTTTTTTTAAATGTATAAATTCTAAATAGACGCGTCAGCCTGTATTTTTTGGGGGGGTCCAGGGTCCCTGGGCGACAAGAACACATACGACTGGAGCTCGGAGGAGGAGGAGTCGGACGGGCGCGCCGGGCCCGTCCAAGTGCTGCTGGTGAAGGACGACCACAGCTTCCAGCTGGACGAGGCGGCGCTGGCTCGCATCCTGTTGGCCGAGGAGGTGCGCGACCGCGAGGTGGTGGCCATCTCGGTGGCGGGGGCCTTTCGCAAGGGCAAGTCCTTCCTCATGGACTTCATGTTGCGCTACGTGTACAAACAGGTGGGTTTGCTTCTGGCTCTGGTTCATCTCTTTTCTTTTGGACTGCCACCGGTCTGGTCTTGACTATCTACAATCCAACAGCCAATACTTGTAAATGTCATTATATACGTGTACTCCAAGCACTTCTAATTCTACTACAAGTACCTGTACGTGGGTTTCTTGTCCATCTACTACTACCACTACCGCTACTGCTACTACCACCACCGCTACTACTACCACTACCGCTACTGCTACTACCACCACCGCTACTACTACCATTACTACTACTATGACTACTACTACTACTACTACCATACTACATACTACCATACTACCATGCTACCACTACTACTACTACTACCACCAACACTACTACTACTACTACCACTACTACTACTACTACTACCACTACTACCACTACTACTACCATACTACCACTACTACTACTATGTACTACTACTACTACTATGACTACTATGACTACTACTACTATGACTACTACTACTACCATACTACCATACTACCATACTACCATACTACCACTACCACTACTACTACTACTACTACTAATACTGCTACTACTGTGTACTATGTACAGGCATAGGTAGTAGTACACTGTACTTTTGCTCCCTACGTGTATGCCTACTTGGAGATCTTTGCACAAGTAGCTCTACAAGTACCTGTGAGAACGTTTGGCTTTGTATAAAACGCTACTTTTTGGAGAACAAAGGTTTGATTTGACGATGCGGAATTCAGTGTCCTCCACCGCTTACTTCCTTCCGTCAGGGAGCCGACGACTGGCTGGGCCAGAAGGAGGAGCCCCTGACCGGCTTCTCCTGGAGGGGCGGCTCGGAGCGGGAGACCACCGGCATCCAGATCTGGAGCGAGGTGTTCCTGGTGGACCGGCCCGACGGGACCAAGGTGAAGTCCGACGTCCTGGATGTCCTCCTTCCGCTTCGGCTGGAGTCATTGAATGGAACGGAGACAGTAGACCCAAAAAATCCTCAACTTTCCTTTTTGTTTGTTTTCGCCATCGCCGTCGGTGGGCGTGGCCTGGCACGCAGGTGGCCGTGTTGCTGATGGACACGCAAGGCACCTTCGACAGCCAATCCACGCTACGCGACTCGGCCACCGTCTTCGCGCTGAGCACCATGATCAGCTCCATGCAGGTAGCGGAAACGCACACCATCAAATAGAACATTCGTAAATGGACTTTGGACACCAGGAAAAATAAAAAATGATGCTCCGCCCCCTATCCAAAAAAAATGCACCTTTGTGCAGGTCTATAACATCTCGCAAAACGTCCAAGAGGATGACCTTCAACATCTGCAGGTACGTCTTCACGCGCCAGTTGACGGCCACATATTGCTCAATTCCACCCTAACGTCCGTGATGTCATCCCACCCGACAGCTGTTCACGGAATACGGCCGACTGGCCATGGAGGAGACCTTCCTCAAACCCTTTCAGGTTTTATTTCCGTCCTTCTATTCACCCTTGATTCCAAATATTTATAATTTCCATCAGATCTGCTTCTTTTTTCTTCTTCTTTTTTTTCTTCTAGTCTATGATCTTCCTCATCAGAGATTGGAGTTTCCCGTACGAGTTTCCGTACGGGCAGGAGGGAGGCATGAAATTCCTGGAAAAAAGGCTCAAGGTCAGAGGTCGAGCGAGATCAAGTCCTTTCAAACTTTGTTTTTTTTAAATGTTTGCAAAAAAACGTCCGCAGATCTCGGAGAACCAGCACGAGGAACTGCAAAACGTGCGCAAACACATCCACTCGTGTTTCACCAACATCTCCTGCTTCTTGTTGCCTCATCCCGGCCTGAAGGTGGCCACCAATCCGCTCTTTGATGGGCGGATTAAAGGTACTGAAGTAGCTAGTACAGCTAACGCTTGCAATATAAAACCGGTCAAACTCGGTTAAGTCACAAATTTGTCCAATCGCAGAGATCGACAACGAGTTCGTCAGCCACCTGAAGGTTCTGGTCCCGTGGCTGCTGAGTCCCGCAAACCTCGACGTGAAGGAGATCAACGGCAGCAAGATCACCTGCAGGGGGCTGCTGGAGTACTTCAAGGTCGGTCAAAAAAAAAACAAAAAACAGGCGCCATTTCCAAAAGAACGCTCCTTGAGAACACCTTCTTTCGTACCCGTTGGCGCTCTCCAGGCTTACATCAAGATCTACCAGGGGGAGGACCTACCTCATCCCAAGTCCATGCTGCAGGTAACAAACAGCATTTTGCGGCATCGCTGACTGACTTCCTGTTCCTTTCCGGTCATTTTCTCTTAAATTAGGGTCAATCTCAATTTACAGCTAGCATGCTATTGATTTTTTTTGGACCCGGAGTCAATTTATGTTGATTTTGAGTCATGGCCAGGTCACTTCCTGGTCATCTCGTATTGATTTGGGGGGATTTTCCACTTCCTGTTACTTTTTAGGCACTTCGGGGTCACTTCCTGTTGATTTTGAGTCAATGCTAGGTCACTTCCTGATCATCTCGTGTTGATTTTTGGGGGATTTTCCACTTCCTGTTAGTTTTTAGGCACTTCCTGTTGATTTTGCTTCCCTTACTTTTTAACGTCTTCGCATTGACGCTCGGGATAGATAGATTTCGGCGCCCTCCTGGGTCACTTCCCGCCGATGCGGGTTGAATGCTAGGTCGCCGGGAGAAGCCACCCCGAACTAACCGCCGTGTCGTTTGCGTCAGGCCACCGCCGAGGCAAACAACCTGGCGGCCGTGGCCGCCGCCAAAGACCTGTACAACAAGAAGATGGAGGAGGTGCGTCTGAGTCGCCCGACCCCGTCCGACCCCGTTTGACCCTGCCTCCCTCCCCCAAGCAGGTGTGCGGCGGCGACCGTCCGTTCCTGGCGCCCGGGGAGCTCCAGGCCCGCCACGGCGACATCCGCGAGGAGGCGCTGTCGCTGTTCCGCGGCGTGAAGAAGATGGGCGGCGAGGAGTTCAGCCGGCGCTACCTGCAGCAGCTGGCGTCCGAGGTGGACCAGGTCTTTGTTCAGTACATCAAGCACAATGACTCCAAAAACATTTTTCACGCCGCCCGCACGCCCGCCACGCTCTTCGTGGTCATCTTCGTCATGTACGTGGCGGCCGGCGTGACGGGCTTTGTGGGCGTGGACGTGGTGGCCAGCCTCTGCAACATGATCCTGGGCCTGGCCCTCATCACGCTCTGCACCTGGGCCTACATACGCTACTCGGGGGAGTACCGAGAGCTGGGGGCCGTCATCGACCAGGTGGCCGGGGCGCTCTGGGACCAGGTGGGTCGTCGACCGTCCGATCGCAGCTTTTCCACATCCACGGCGAGCCATGGCGAGCGGACGCCGCGGGTCCTTTACGTTAGCCCCCGCCTTTATCGTTGTTCATTGGGTCAAACAAAGTGCCAGTGTTGCGTTGGTGAGGGGGTGCTGAATTTGACACTTCATTCAGCGGCACGGTGGTGGAGTGGTTAGCATGTCCGCCTCAGGGTTGCAAGAGACAGGGTTCGATCCCAGGTTCTGGTTTTCCTTGCACGTTCTCCCCCACTCATTCCAAAAACATGCATGCTAGGCTAATTGCACGCTAGGCTAATTGCACACTAGGCTAATTGCACGCTGAATTTGCCCGTAGATGCGAGTGATTGGTCGTTTGTCCTTGTGCGCCAATGTGATTGGCCGGCAACCCATTAGGGCTGTCCCCTCCCTATTGCCCACAGTTAACCGGCATAGGCTCCGGCACCCTGACAATGAATGAACACAAAATGGCTCCTTTTCAGTTTGTTTAGTAGCCTCCTCCCACCCACCCAACCACGGCGCCGTTGCGCCCTAAAAGCAGGGCCTCCCCAAATTTTGGGAAATGGGAAATTCAAACTGGGCAATAGCAGCGTTGTAGCTCCTTGGTTAACCCGTGGCGTCTTTTCCCTTCCACGCCGCCGCAGGGGAGCACGAACGAGGTAAGAAGCGCGGCATGGACGGCGGCATGACCTCTAGCGTGAATACTAACATGACCCCCCAACGCTTCCCCCATCGCAGGCGCTGCACAAGCTTTACAACGTGGCGGCCAATCACAGGCACCTGTACCAGCACGCCTTCCCCGGGCAACGGGTGGACGAGCCGCCGGCGGAGGCCGAGGAGCGCGACAGGAAGCGGGACTGATTGGAGCGCGCCGCCATTGTGGATCCGTCCCGAGAAAAACGGCGGATGGCGTCTTTTGGAGACTTTCCCGCCGTTCCGCTTTCAAACGAGGCGCCGAGGTCTTCCACCACGTTAACGTCCACCGTATCGAAAGGCCGTCGTCGCAAAGTAGCGCTGGGCTCTCATCAAAGCACCCCCTCGTGACGTGTATCATCCCTTCAAATATTAAAATATTACAAACCTGTGGATGTCGTGTGCTGTTTGAACGTGTGTGTGTGTGCTTGATGGAGGATGCTTTGATGTTTTATGGGACACCCATTTTGTTTCCGTGGTGTTTTGAGATCAAAAGCGTGTAAAAATAGTCATAACGAGCTTATTGTGCAATTTTTTTTAAAGTTAGTAACGTTAATTGATCACAATTTCATGTCTTCAATTGGAAGTGAATGAGTTTTCACAAATAAAAAAAAATCAAAGTCATCATAGATTATTGTACTCACTGGCACCCCATGAGTTAAGAATAAACTCTCATCTCAGATACTTTCACTGAAACCAACAGTCACCGCCAGGCCTCCCACTTTAATGGAATTGGGATGTTAATGGCAGGCAATGAGTTAAATACAAAAAAAATACTGTCAAGTGTCACAAGCCATGTATTCCTGTTTGATTCATTTTAATTATTATTTAAATTATAATTACAGTATTCCTTTATAATGGTATTTGTTCATCATAAAAAATAAAATAAATATTTTCAAAAGATAGGATAAAGATGATTTGTTTGTTGAAGCACAATTGGGACCTGGCAACCACAGATCATATTTCAGGTGAAATGTTTTGGCCAAGGAACATCTTTTAAAGGGTCAACATTTGACAATTATTCCAATTGAGTGAGACAACCTTTGTATTTTCCAGCATTTACTGCATACATGTTTTTAGATACAATATATTAAAATATGATAGTTTTTTGTTTTTCTGCTGGTGGCGGTGTCCCGTCTGACCGGCATCATCGTATGGCTTTTAGACATGAAAATACCATCAAAAAGTAACAGTTTGCATCTGGACAAAAAACAAAAATACTTTTTTTTTGAAGAAAAGTCTTTCTTTAGCGTGAAAAATGGTTTCCTCAAATTCCAGTAGCTTATGATCTTTCCGAGGTGATACTTATCTTTCATTCAATAAAGACGCATTGTTTATTCACAATGCAACGCCTGGGTTTTAGTGGATTGTCTTTATATATATAAAAATAATAAAAAAGGGGGGTTGAGAATCCTCCACGCGGACGTTTTGGTTCCATTCAAAAAGGCACCATGTTGTTTTGTCCTCCCAAACAGTAGCTTCTTCATCGGAGTGTTTCCAAAGTGTTTCTTCTTTTGTTATGCATGTAGGGAGGGTATAAACGTATGTCGTGTATATATATATATATATTTGGATGAAAGGCGTTTTTTTTTTGGTCACATGAAGCTTTTTGCCGGGGCCTGCTGGGCGTACCACTGCTGCCGCTGCTTACGAGACTCCACCTCGGACAGCAGCGCCTGGCGGTACGCCTCGTACGACTTGACGATGTGTTCCAGCTCCTTCATGAAGAGCAGCTTCAGCATGCCCTGGTACGTGTCCAGGTCGGCCAGCTGGAACAGCTCCCACTTCAGGATGTGGTCGTACCTGCCAGAGAGAGGGAGACACGTTCAACTTTAGCTCATATGTGTCAAAGTGGCGGCCCGGGGGCCAAATCTGGCCCACCGCATCATTTTGTGTGGCCCGGTAAAGTCAATGAGGAGTGCCGACTTTCTGTTTTAGGATCAAATTCAAATGAAGAGTATAGATGTATATTACATTTCATGATTTTCCCCCTTTTAATTCAATCATTGTCATTTTTAATCCATTTTTTCTGTGTTTTTAGTTCAAAAAACATTTTGTAAAATCTAAAAATATATATAAAAAAAAGCTAAAATAAACATTGTTTTAGATCTATAAAAAACGGAATATTCAGGCCCTTTAATCCAGTTCATTTAATCCATTTATAAAAATAATAATCGAAATATTCTATCTAAAATGGTCCGTCCCACATGAAATTGAGTTGACGTTAACGCGGCCCGCGAACCTTTAGCTCATTCTGTTTCATGCAATTCATTTCAATATATGAATGTTCCATTCAGCATTCACAGACTAGCTTTAGCAATAGCTTAATGCTATCAATGAGTTCAATTGCATTAACAGCACTGAATGAGCGCAACTGCAAAATGTTGTCAGCACTCGCAGAATAGCTTTAGCATTAGCTTAATGCTATCAATGAGTTTACTTGCATTAACGCCGGTCTTATTCAACTTAAATTGCTGTCAAGTCTTTACTCAAAGCGTAGCGTTTGTAAATTTGGACTCAATATATTGTATGGTACGGTTCACATTCCACTCCGCTCACAAAAGCCAAAAGGCGAGCGTCGCTAACGTCTTAAATGGTTGGATCCGTTTCTTTCCAATAATACAGTCAGTACTCACTTGAGCGGGGCGCGGGCGTAGACCTGCAGCCAGTCCGGGATCTCGGCCGTGTGGTAGGGGTTGGCCGGCACCAGCACCGGCTGGTTCCTTTCGCTGGGGCGGGGCTGGTAGGCGATGGGCGGGGGCGGCAGAGGCGGCGGCTGGTCGTAGCGGGGCACGCTGCACAAAACAAATGGAATTGAACAAAATGGCATCCCAATGACACAATATTTAGGACAATTCAGCGCCGACGCACCTGGGAGCGCAGGGGTGGCGATACTGCGCCCTCTTATTAATGTGGTCCACGTAGTAGACGCCGAACTCGGCCGACTCCACCTTCTCCCAACCCGGCGGGAGCCCCTCTCGCTCCAGCGGGTGGCTCCAATGCGTGGTGTTGGTGTTGTGGTCGATGTAGTATTTCCTGCCGCGGATGGTCCAGTCCACGGTCCAGCCGGTGGGGAGGGGCATGTCCTCGGCGCTCAGGCTGGAGAGGTTCCCCAGCGACTTGGCCTGGATTCGACCGATCCCTGCGGAGGGGACCGCAAAAAAAAAATGTTTTTCCTCTCCGCCGGATGAGAAAAAGGGCCGGAACGTTGCTTTTGAAAAATCTCCCAGGGCTAGCGGGGAACGGATCGGGTTGCAGACCCGTGGAGGGGGATTATTTTAGACATTTTTTTGCCTCTGTAACGGTATCAGAAGGGGGCCCGTTTTTTGTTTCATGTTAAAAACCAAATCTGCAAATGGAGTCAGAATTCCTGGATTTGTTTTGGAGTGATTTTGTAGGCAAAAGTACACACAGGCGAACAAACAAATAAAAATACAGAGCCAAATATACAACCACGCGCTTCCGTAGGTTTCACCCGCTGGTGGAGTTAATGACGTGTACTATTTTTGTTTGGATTTGTAGCGGCCGCGCAAATAGAGCCTGTAATCAGAGACGTTGCTGCGCGGACTCTAGCCGGGTTCGGTGTGAAACGCTAGCTAGCTAGCTAGCACTCATTCCATGATGCCGCCGTGGAAGATGAAAGTAGGTTCCTGTGCCCCCCAAAAAGCATCTTTTAAATGCACTGATGTGTCTAGAAAGGAGAGCCTATAGTCATATGCTCGTTAAGATAAAAAGTTGAAACGCACGAGATGAAGCAAAGCCAGAAGCTAGAAGCCTGTGGCCGCATTCCTCTCTGGCTGATTTGAGCGTGACGCGCGTGGACCAGAACATGCGGCCAGGATGTGAAAAGACTTGTTCACGCAACGCGGCCTCAGATCTGCTATCTTCAAGCGCCGCTTTACGCGCTACGCCGTACTTCTGGGGCCGCGGCAAAACCGTTTGGAGACCACCCTGCTGGGGAAAAAGTCGAAATTGCTGCGATTTGGGTCGCTGTGTTTACCATCTGTCCTGTTTGGCCATTTGGAAACTGTCCCATTTGTAAAATGCGTAATATGGAAGAAATACAGCCAATATTTGCAAGACGAAGGCAAAATACCATTTGCCGGTACTATGTAATTTCGTCAATGGAATTCAAGTATTCCGCATTGTCCCGCCTACTTGTTGCACAATAGCTAACGGACTTTAGCTGAGTCTCAGATGGAAACCGATTGCAAAAGTACAAAAACTACATCGTGTGTGTCCATTTTTCCTTCCCTTTTTTTCTTTTAAATCCTGTTTTTTTAGGCTATGATTATCCCCAAAAACTTTAAATGTAACATTAACAGGTGCCTATTCAGCCTGTTGTTTTCCATTGAACTATTTTGACTTTAAAGTAAAGCCCTCCCTAAAATGCGACTTATTATATACTATTTTCCACTTCTTTGTGCATTATTTGCGTGGTACGACTTATAGTCCGAAAAATAGGGTCATTAAAAACATTCATCATTGAGACCTGGCATCCACGTGGACATCACCAATTGGGTTTTTTAGGCCCTATTTTTACCCCAAATGTTAATATCCGCACTTGTGCACGTCTTTACGAGGTAAAGTTGTGGATTAAAGACAGCTTGCTAGTAGGGGGGCTTACCTGAGGGGGGTCTGCTAGGTGTGGGTGGAGTGTGTTGGCGTGGAACTCTTTGGAAGTTGTGTTCTCCGTGATCGTAGTAGCGATAATCGTCCGGGAAGCGTTCGGGCATCCTCTGGGATGGCTGCTGCTGCCGCCCGTCGTAGTACAAAGGCTCCCCGGGATGATAGTAGTAGCGTCCGCCATCCCCGTTCTCTGACATGCCGCCGCCGCTGCCCCCGCCGTCCACCAGAAAGGACTGCAGCGAGCCGGCGTACTCGTGCGGCAGCTCTCCCAGGCTACGCGGCGCGTACGGCGGCGCCGACAAGCGGTGGCTCTCGCGACGGCCCGCCTCCTGCGGCGGACGAGGCGCGGCGGGGCGGAGGAAGCTCTTGCTGCGGGACACACCGGGGTCACGGCCGGGCGCCGACGGGTAGGCGCCGGGCCCCATGTCGGGGATAGGCACATCGGCGCGGCGGGGAATGGTGGGGCCGTGACGGATGAACGAGGGCATGAGATCTGTTGGGTCACAAGCAGAGAAAATTGAATTAAAAAATGATGAGAAAAGGTCATTAGATGTTTAGAAACAGTTCAAAAGGCTGGTGTCGCCCCATCTTGTTTGCTAGCACTTTGACCATTTGTTTACGTAATTCTTTCCCATACCGTAAGAGGGAGCTTATGCACTAAACTTGGATCGAACCACACGTCATGAGTACAGTTAAAGGGAAAAATAGTTGCTACATAGAATAGTACAAGTGACTGTCAACTCAAATTAAGACAAAAACAATGCATAATCATTTCTCTACTGTGGTGCCATAGGTGAGCATCGTGAGGAGATACCGTGGGACAATTGAACACACTGGGACACAATAAGGCACAATGTGATACAAAGCGGAATAAATGGGACACAGACGAGCGCAAAGAGACCCAACTGAGTGACATTACGGGACAAAGTCCGAAAAAAAAATACAATAGCGGGCATTTTACAAAGCTAGCTTATGATGGCCACCATCTTATGACACGAATACATTGTATTAAACCAAAGTTGAATCATGTCGATAAACTTTGGTTGAAACTTCGCAATGTCCAGATAAACGCCGTTGATTTAAAACCGCAAAGATTGACCACATTTTGACGAATGGAGGCGGAAAAATTGCGACTAAACGTTTCCACGTCCCCACCGTGATTTGCTGAGAAGCAATCGGCAGAAAGTGGGTACCGTCGATGTCGGGCTAGGCTAGGCTAGGCTAACTAGCCAGCTGCCTGTTGCTTACTTCGGAGGAGAGGCGACGTTTCCTTCTTCACATATTTCCCGTGGACTTCGGCCGGTTTCGACGACTCGCTTTTGCTCTTCTTTCGAGAGAGCATAATAATGGCAGGGTGCGGGGCGGGAGGGGAGAGAGGACGTCAACAACGCGGCGCTGTCAAGCGCTCCGCTAGGCGACCGCCCCGCATTGCTCGTCGCCAAGCGCGGAGAGAGAACATTTTGGAAGTAACTTGGGAAGAGGAGGCGAGCTAGCCGGAGGTAGCCCTCGGCTGGCTGCTCGTCGGCAGGGTTGCCAGATGAGGAAAGTCGGGAAAAGTTTGCCCACTTCAGTACAAGCCAGTCCCAAATTAGAACCTCCCCTTCCTTATATAGTACAATTCTATACATCTTTTCGTATTATAACGAGCAAGAAAATGCCAATGCAATGCATATTTCTATCCACGAGTCTTCTAAAAAAATCCTGATTTGGGGGAATTCCAACCAATCTGGCAACGTCGGATTCAGATCATAAACATCAAATATATGAGATATATGAGATATATATTGTGAGCCAGGAGGGACAAATGGCAGTCGTTGACCATTTTGCATCTGTGATAGTCCATAAAGATGATCTACTTGCAATGAAGCGTGTACTTTGAAATGGGTAAAGATACTAACTCCCTTTTTGATCATGTACTAATTTTTTTTCAGATGACAATTTGCAACACTCATATTTCGGAAACGCAGCAATAACATTCCCATTCCCCCATTAGCCTAAATGTTATTTCCTAAATAAATCGGTTGCCATCGATTTCTATGGCGCGTTGACGTCACCTAACGGGCGTTTCGCACTTCCGGTTCGAAGAGTTGCGCGAGCACGCAGCTAAATTGGGAGGAGGCTAAATTAGCCGGCTAACTGGCCTACGCCCCTCGACAACTAGCGACCTACTTTGACCAGCGAAGAACCCAACAACTGACAAGGTTTCTATCGATAACCACACTTTTTCTCTCCCGTTGTCTTCTTTTACACCCGGCGGAGTTGACAAACTAGCGAGCTAGCTACTTTGGCATCTGCTGTTTAGCCGAACCGAGCTGTCAACAGTACAGCAATGACTTAAGTGGTTCGGCCAAATAAGTCCGTAGTCTTGAGCGTGAATGATTGACGTCATTTTCTCGGTCCACGGTGGACTTTGTTACTCATTTGTGCGGAATGGAAATGTTGAGTGTGTGTGTCCCTCAACTCTGATGTTTCTTGTGTATGTGACACTCCCTTGTCGCTTGCTTGCCAGTTTAGCCGTGTCAAGAAATACTCAGTCACTCTTGTCTTTCGTTTCAGGTCATGTCGGATTTCTCGGTGAGTTTCCCCTCTCTCTTGTGGTTTTTGGTTGTTGTTTCTCCTTTTTTTCTTCCTCCCCCGTACGATGACTTTTGCTTTGCGTCATCCAGTTGACAGACGCGTTGGGAGACAGCACCCCGAGCCGGGCCAAACCTCAAGGCAACACCAACCCATCCGGACCGGCGAGCAACCCGGGCTGGCCCTCAGCGGCTCCCGGCGCCCCCGCCCAGCCCTCGGCCCCTCCGCCCGCCCAGTTCCCCTTTCCCTCTGGCCCCGGCGCGCCGGGCCATTACCCGGGGCCCCCTTCGGCGCCGGGCGGATTTCCGTCCGCCCCCGGCCATCCCGGGCAGTATCCTCCGGCGCCGGGGGCTCCGGGGCAGTACCCCTCCGGCCCCGGGGCGCCCGGTCAATTCCCGGGGCACTACCCGCCCGAAGGCGCGCCGGGTCAGCTCCCCGGCGGTCCGGTCCCTTACCCGGCCGGACCGTTCGCCTCCGGTCCCGGGGCTCCTCCCGGGCCTTACGGCAACGTGCCTCTCCCGGGCGCCTACCCGCCCGGGGGTAACGGCATGTACGGGCCCGGCGGCCCGGGCGCTTTCGCCCCTCCCACCGGCCCGGGCGGCTTCGCGGCGTTCCCCCCCGGCGGCGGTTTTCCCCCTCTTCCGGCCGGTTCTTGGGGATCCGGCGGGGCCGGTTTCCCACCGGCACCGGGACCGTTCGCCCCAGGGTCGATGGGACCGTACGACAACCCCGCCGCTCCGGGAGGCATGCTGGTAAGCACGACTGACGGCGTCCGCTCATTTTGCTTGCTTGCTTTATGGTTTCTGACATTTTTGCTTTTGTTTTGGTTGTTTTGGCCTGGCTTGATTCTTTTCCACCAAGGCGTTTAAACCACAGGGGTTGAAAAAAAATGGATAAAATTTCCTCTGTAGCACAGTTTGAGCCTGGCGACCCGACAGGTTTATAAAGTCCTTTTTGGTTCCGATAAGTACAATATAAAAGCAAATGATTTGATTGACATATCCACTTATCCAGCGTTAATCCGCCAATAAAAATGATTGGTCGTGGTAGCCCGAGTGGAAACGACAACTTTTTTTTTTGTTGGTGTCTTTTCTCACGGGGACACAGAACTTTTCTTTTCAGAGACTTTGCTTTGGGGAGGTGACACGCATCGTCAATGAGTTGAATATGATCCATTTCTGCTAAGGTTATTTTTGAAAATGTCTTTTTGTCTTCCAGCCCAGATTTTATCCGCCAAATAGATGAAAGCGGATAAAGGACGTCACCTGCAGAATCAACGTGGTTTGAACTAAAACCTGGTGCCTGGTGTACTACAATGTTTTTTGGGGGATTATTGGGGAAAAAAATGAAAAAGCTGTATTACTGTCAGTTAATAAAAGGTCTGGTTAACCTCATTCCACTTTGAAAGTAATGACTTGGATTTTTTTCTTCTTTTAGTTTGATGGGCTCCAAAGGGACGCTTTATTCTGAAGTCACGTGATGGAAATAAAACATGGACATACGTTGTTTTTTCTTTTTTTTGCAGATGGTGCCGTACGATCTCCCGCTCCACGCCGGGCTCATGCCGCGTCTCGTCATCACCATCGTCGGGGAGCCGGTTCCTGGGGCCAGCAGGTTTGTTATGTTTGGGGGCGGAGTTAAAAACGAACGCCATTGACTTGCAACTTTTCATAGCATATTTATTTCAATTTTCAACCTAGAGTTGGGTCCACGGGCCTTCAGTTTGACAGTCTTAATAATAAAGAAAAATGTTTTTGACAGTTTGGAAGCCGTTTTAGCCTCCTTTTCTAACGCTACGTATTTTGGCCACTTCTTTCAGGTTCCACGTGGACTTTATGAAAGGTTCTGACACGGTCTTTCACTTCAACCCTCGTTTCCACGAGCAGACCATCGTCAGGAACGCCAGCATCGGCGGCTGCTGGGGTCCCGAAGAAAGGGGCGGCGTCTTCCCCTTCGTCCAAGGCCACCGTTTCGAGGTAAGCCGCCGGTAGCGGCTCGCCAATCGTCTGGCGCTCATTTCCCCATCTCCTCCCCAAAGCTGAAGATCCTGGTGGAGGAGGACGTCTTCAAGGTGGCCGTGGACGGCAACCACCTGCTGGAGTTCGAGCACCGCGTGGGCGGCTTGGAGGACGTCTCCCTGCTGCGAGTGACGGGCGACGTGGCGCTGTGCAGCGTAGCGCCCAACATGATCTGAACGCCGCTCGCCCGGAAAACAAAACCCGACCGGAAGGAAAGATCCAGAAGGAAGAGAACGCGCACGTCTCGGGAAAAGTTAGTAGAAGAAGGAAGATTATCTCTTCCCGGGCGGGCAGTCTTGTTCATAATTTATCCAAGTAGATGACACTCAAATGCTGAAAATAACGCTTGGCTATATACTACTCACGTTAGGACGATTAACCTCGACGCCTCGCCAAACGAAAAGCGGCGTCGTGTCGTGACCCGACGGAAAGGACGTCGGGAATTAAGTGTGTTAATTGCCCCAGGGAAACGTAACGTGGCGCCAGTGTTTCTTGTTTCCCCCGAGATGACGGAAAACATTTGAATGACTGATTTACCCCGCCCACCTCTCAAAAAAATGTATTGTGTGTATTGGACATGTGTCTGAAAAAAATAAACATGTCAGTGATGCTTGAATTTCATGAGTAAAGTACTTGGAATTTGTCAATACCACTACATTGAACACATGACCTAACTCAAACCATCTGCAAATATTTAACATATTTAAGTTTTACTAATTATTTATTAATAATCGTTTGATATGCAACATGCCTCACAAGGCTGATTTTCTTTTTCTTATAGCTCAGCTCAAAAATAATTTTGCTATTGAAGATATCCCACAATTAACTTGTTTTTATTCGTTATGCATTCTTAAATCATTTTTTTTTCCTTTCTTTTTGAGTACATATATCATTAAATTATTTTAAAATAAATTACAAGGCCAAGTATGGAGTCAATAGTATCCTGGTTTTGTTCATTTTACTCTGTTACATAATGAACAGGTTTTCCTAAAAACTATTTCAATATATAAGATGCTTATTACTCTTGATTTTATGTAAAATACATAAATTCAGAATGTTTTTTTAAGTAAATGTGACATGAATAATCAAAATCAAATAAGTGTTATTTAAACAATACTTTATATAATCGTAAATAATGTGATACACCTATGGTTTGTACTTGTCGCAAGATTTTCTATTCCATAATTTAGAAAGGCATATAAAAAACGTTTTCCATTTCACCTCTGCTCTGATTTAAAACGTTAAACGTTTTTGACGACCAAAATAAAAATACGTAAGTAAACGAAGGAAACAGTATTTCTTTAAATTCCGCCCTTGTAGCGCTAGGGGGCAGCAACTGCACACAACGCTTGATCTTGCGCCATCGCGAGCAAGTCGCGGACACTTCTTTAATGAGTTCACCTTCACACAATTAAGTTTTTTTTCTTTCTTCCTGCGTTGCCTCTTCTTTTAAACAATATCCTCCACGACAACCATGAACGGCTCGCTATTATCTAACACGGTGGACATTAAACTCAAGCGAGGCCCGGCAGGTAAGGATAATTTCATAGCGACGGGGGTTAGCCTAGCCGCTAGCCGCTGCTACGCTACGTGTCTAGTGACGAAGCTACTGAGCTAATGCCGAACTAACTCGTCAAAGTAGTCAAAAGAAGAGCGAACTATGGTCTAGCCGGCTTGTTAAAATATCTAAGCATAAAAATGGGGTCAAACTAACGGCTGGTTGTGGATCATAAACGTTGTATTTATGCAACCATGTTTTCCCCCCTATCAAATATATGTTGGTACAATGGTACTTTCCTTGCTCAAATTATTATCCCAAGAGTTCAATAATAGTATTTTCTATGGTGGTGCCTCATATATGGAGTTGCCCTTTCAATTTTGTGATGGGGAAATGTAGTTTGACCTAATAATATCCATTCAAACAATTTAATGAAAGTTATATACATTATGTTACCTTGGTTTAGGAGTGCTCCAAAGTTAGATGGTGTGATAGATTACCTTTACTGCCTTTTCTGTCGACGCTTTTTGAGTAAAGTAAAAAAAAAAAAAATTACTTAAAGCTGCCTGCAGGTTCAGAATTTGCCAAGAGACGGGCAGTTTTTGTTCATTTTGTTCTTGTTTTGCAGGTCTGGGCTTCAACATCGTGGGCGGCGTGGACCAGCATTACATGGACAACGACTGCAACATCTACGTGTCCAAAATCAAGGAAGATGGTGCGGCGGCGCTTGACGGGAGGCTCGAGGAGGGTGACAGGATTTTAGCGGTAAAATCAAAGGCGCAATTCCCTTTTATTGGCAAAATGTTGGAATGACACCCTTCATACGAGTTGATCTCATTAGATTGTAACTTGAAAATAAGTTTCCATACTAGAGATGTCTCGACCGTATATGTTTTTTTTGCACGTGATTCCAATTCACCACATTTTTGAGGATCTGTCAATACCGATACTTTGTCAATGTGTTAAGGAAAAAAATGGAGCACGCCCAAATGCAATTAGATCAATGTATCTTGAGATTTTAGCCATATTCAAGTTTTTTGTTGTTACATTTAGATCAACGGCATCAAGCTCGAGGGTCACACACACAAAGCTGCGGTTGATTTGTTCCGAACAGCGGGTGAAGACGTGGAGCTTCGTGTTCAGAAAAAGGTACCGTCGAAATAATCAACAAAAAAAATCCACTATACTGTTTCTATAGTCCCACCTGCCATCAGCTATAAAATGTTTCTAGATTCCATATAAATATACCGTCTTGCCCCAAATATAACATGTTTTTTCATTTTTTTTCTTCTGCTTTTGCAGTCGTCCCATCACGCAAACGGTCCGTTTGATCCCCAAGCCGAGCACGTGCCTCCAGCGCCCTACCTGGGGATACTCGCCGTGCTAACGGGAGCCGCCGCCGCCGCCATATTGGCGTTCGTTTACTTCCGCAACGTCAGAAAGGCGTTTTAACAAAGCTGTCTTGTTTTCCCAAACAGCTTGCTTTAGACCAAAAACATGGAAAAACACTAATTTTTCTTTCGATAGCGACCGTTCACCGCCAGAGCCTCCCAGTCGAAACGGATTGGACGTCTGCCGCCGTCACCGGCAGCCACTTTGTTCACCAATCGCGTACGGAGGCTGAAACAAAGCGCACTACTTGACGACGCCCTCTAGGAGTGTGTTGCGGGTAGGGGAAGTTGTTTAAATGATTGAAAATGTCCAAAAATAATGTTCATGATGAATTGATGGAAGGAATTTAATCAAAAGCGCAACTGGATTAGAAACATTTCAAGCATTCCTTTTTGCAATGTTGGCAAGATTGAAGGATAAAGAAAATGGAATGCAATACTAGGCTGCAACCTGCAGGGGAGCTATTGAGTTACTTTCAACTTCGAGATCCATCTGTCGCAGTGAAAAAATATACTACACTTTCACATGAGATCAAATGAAAGCCATCAGATGCAATTATTCTTCCTATTTCCAGATGATGATAAATATATGTAGAAAACTTTTTTTTTTTTACAATTAATATATTGCATGTTGAAACGTCGCCGACTGTTGATAATCATGTTCGGCCAAATCGACGGCGATAGGCGTCCTCGAATTTAAATAAGACAGGACTCTACAATTTACGTAGTATGAACTCTAAAGCCTTGTCACCAAGTCGCCGCGTCTTGAATTTCCAAGACGCCGCCATGTTTGTGTTTGTATGTACGCCGCCATTTTAACAAACTCCTCCTTTGTGCATTCCCCTTAATTGTATACCGCGGCGTCAGTAGTTCTTTAAAGTATGAGGGGAACATTTGTGGGATTCTTAGGTTTATTTTTGCACTAGCCGCAATCACGCAGCGTGTCCGGAAAATTTCTATTCCTCTATTGTTTTGTAAATACATTTCATGTCACTCTGCTGCTGATTGTGAATATTGTATGCCGGAGGAGGAATGAGGAAAGATTAAAGTTTTACATGAAACAATTACTCGATTCAAGGAGGTTTTTTTAATTTGTAATATGAAGTTATAGATGTGAGTATGTGAGCGTTCAATGTGCCTTTTGTTTTTGTTTGTTTTTTCCCAAAACATATTCAAAGGTTAATATTTTTTTACCTTCGTATTCAAATACTATCATTGTTTTCCCCTCTAATACGACATTTTGTTTTCTTTCACACGTAATGTACGTGTACTTCATTTGAATTGAATTCTTAAGTGTCGCCTCATCCAGCCGCGCGGAACAATGACGTCACCGAGCAGCAGCGGGAAGGAGGGACCGAGGAAGTAGAGGCGGAGGTGGAGGAGGAGAGGAGAAAGGAGCCACACGAAGAGGCAGGAGTCGCAACCGCAGCGACATCCACACCGAGCGGACACAATTTCCTCCTAATTTCCCAGTGTTCGCCGCCATGTCAAGTCGCCGTAGCCTCACTCGCCCGCTCGTAGGACGCCGGTCGTCGGCCAAGCTCCGGACGAGCACCCCTCCTGGAATATGCTAATGGTCGAAACCAACCGCCAGCGCCCACCGCGGACCCGGACTTCCCCGCCAGTTTCCTCGTCAAAATGGACGCCCACCCTAACAGGAGGAGAACGCTCGAGCCGTCATTATGAGCACTTTCGGAGCCTTTTATTGCACTCGGCCTCGAGCTTTTATGCCTTTCGCGCAGTGACATTCTGTCTCGGCGCGTGCGTGTGGATGCAGCGTGGCCCAGTGTTGGTGGCGGAGGAGGGGGAGGAAGGTGTGGGTGCGCGCGCGCTGGCTGCCGCTGAGATCTCTTGGAAGCCATGGCCAACGAACCGGTCGTCCTCAACGTGTATGATATGGTAAGGGTCTTTGCCTTTTTCGTTCTTTATTTTCCTTGACGGCTTTCAAGTCGTGCGTTGGTCGAGAATGGACCATTTGGTAATGTGACACCTGCCCTGCCCTGCCCAGCCTAGCATCCTCTCTCTCGGTCCCGCATCACTCTCCATCGAACCCTTTTATGGACAATGGGCACAAGAGTGGAAAAGCTGTTCTGAAGTGAACCATTTTTAGAGCCAGTGACTATTTTTGGCAATTTGGAAAAACTTTTTATATTCATATAAAGACCCACTGTCCACATTCATGGACTTTTTGGGTCATTAATTGCCCACATTTGGCATACTAGTGTAGTCTACTACATCACCTGAAATGTGGTGACCAAGTCCCAGTTATGATATGTTATTTTTATTAGGAATCATTACCGAATCTAGACCGTTTTACGGATAATTAAATTACTTAAAAACAGAAATACAGGGCCCATAATAACATTCTACAGGAGTGCCTCCGTTTAATAGCATTTTCATTGTTTTCTTGTCTGCCATTGACAAGAATAGACATCCAAGTCATTTAAACTTTCTTATTTAGAGACAAAATGGTTTGGACGTCTCGTGCTGGCAATGGCGGCTAACGCGTTAAACGACGACGGCCATCCTGATAACTTCGTTTATTAACTACACATTAAACTTGAGATGTTCCGATCACAAGTCGTCAGCCGATACGGAATACCGATCCGATGATACCTAGCCAATTTATGCCAAAACCTACTTATTTTGGTTTCTTTTTTGAGACCACCATTTTCCCATTTCAAACATTTGCATGAAAACAATTCAATTGAAACTAAAACGAGACGGATGGAAGTTTTCCGTCGGAGTCCACGCCATCGTCGCCTCGCCGATCGACGTATCGATCCGGAGCCAAAGTGGACGTACCGCAGTGCTCCGGAGGTGAGCGAAGAGGGTGACGGCTCCTTTTTCCACGTGAAATCAATGCGCCAGCGACGGCGCGCTCTCGGCAACGCCAGCTCGGGAAAACAAGGGGGAGGTCCTTGAGAAGAAAAATGCTCTTCTTCCTGCTTTCCGCCATTAGGACAAAGGTGAAGAAGACAGATACACCAGAAGTCAAGATTGCCTTGCATCACCTCCTCCATTATTGATAGGAGACTGCTGCTTCTGATTGGTTCTGGTCAACAGCGTCCATTCATTTTCCTTCATTTTTTAAACAGAAAACGGACAAGAAATGAGATTAAAACATGTTTTATGAGATAATTTTCAGACACGAATGAGAATTAAATAGTACTTTTTCCCTCTAAAGCTGTTTAAAAAAACTCTTCAGTGGTATCATCATCCCACCTTGCTTTAAAATGTCCATATCATTGTTTGTCTTTCTTTCTTACAGTTCTTCTCCTCCTCTTCTTTTTTTTTTCGTCCTTTTACGTCCCAATAAAATCAGGGCTAATCTTTACTCTTCTCTCTCTTTCCCCGCAGTACTGGATAAACGAGTACACGTCCAATCTGGGAATCGGGGTCTTTCACTCAGGCATCCAGATTTACGGGCGAGGTGAGTCACGCCGTCACGTTAGCGCGCATCCCATAAAGCCCAAAACCCACCAACGCAAATCCCCTTCCAATTCTGATTTGTTCTGGACTCCCCAACTTGGCTTACGACACCATTTAAATAGTGTACGGTGGACTTCACGTCGCCGTAGTGATATTACCTTAAGCTTGGGCCTCTCAATTAAACAAATGACTACTTTCATATTGCAATATTTCCTTCTCCAAATGGAACATGTGCAATGGTGCTCATTATAACGTGACCCATTTCTCCAGGCTGGCTTACCACTGACTCATTCTAATGTTTGTTGGAGTGCGTTTTTTACCCACAATCCCATTCTGTTCAGCCCATTCATCAAGAAGTACAACCAAAATGACACTTTTGTAGGCGTTTTCGGTCATGTAAACCAGCATATTAATGTTTTTATGTGCATGACCCACATACAATTTGTTTACGTTTTGTTTTCTTGTTGTTGTTTTGTGTTTTTTTGGGGGGGGGGCACTAGAGTTTGCATACGGGGGCCACCCCTATCCTTTCAGCGGCATCTTTGAAATCAATCCGGGAAACGCCGCCGAGTTGGGAGAGACCTTCAAATTCAAGTGAGTCGTCAGTGAGAGGTCAACTGTGTCAAAGGTACGGTTCGTGGGCCACTTTGGAGCTCATTCAAACACAATGAAATGCTTTCGTTTTGCCGACAAAACCACGTTTGTGAGTTGTGCCATCGACGGCACTTTCCTACTGGTTTAGTCGCCCCCTGCTGTCAAAATGGCAGCCGATAAGTTCATCACCCACCTTAAATTGTCCAAAAGCCAACATGAAGTCACCTGGAAATGCCCCAAAATGAGCAGAAAGCGACAAATAAACAAAAAGTATGCCAGAAATGCGCTCAAAATCAATAGCAAATGATCCAAAATTGACCGGAAGTACCCTAAAATGATGCAAAACGAACTCATTGCCTCCTATTGACCAAGATGAATGTCCAATTCACTTCAACTGGTCATCTTTCAGTGCCATTGACGTTCGCTCATTAGCCCCTCCCCGTTGTAATTATGATTGGACATCTCGCGCCGTCACTGGTGGCAAGTCGGTGAACAATTTGGGCCACAGATAAACGGGAGCTGGAGCTGGCATGGACGTGGTCCGCGAACCAAACCCACTTTGACACCCTCCACTTGAGCATGGCTTCAAAAATGGATGATTTGTGAAGCCATTGAATGAATGTGGTTGTGAACAGGGAGGCCTTGGTGTTGGGCACCACCGACTTTGCGGCGGAGGACATGGACAAGATCATGGAGGATCTGGGCACGGAGTTCAAAGGCGACGCTTACCACCTCATGCACAAGAACTGCAACCACTTCTCCTCCTCTCTCTCCGAGGTCATTTTATACCTAAAAAGTCATGGGTGTGGTCAGCGTAAACTTCATTTTTGTCTTTCAACTGGGATCTATTTGCCATTTCAAGGTGTGGTGGACCAATATTACTCTCAGACACTCTAAGAAGGCTTTGATTGGGTGCCATTGGTTCACAAGAGTGGCTTTGAAAACGAAACGGATGACCAGACCAAGCCACCGACTGGTACTCGGTCGTTTGGTCGCCCGGAAGGTTATTGATAATTACCATTTAAATGGTTGCTCAAATTCCCTAAATACAAACTGCCAATGACTATTTAGTCATACTTAATGCCCTAGTAATTATTAGGCTAAAGAAAAGCTCCAAATTTCCCGGACTTTTATTGTTTTTTGTTGGAGAACTTGTTAAGACCGACTGACTGACGTCGCTTCTTAAAGGGACAGCGCATGTACATACAAACTCTTTCTTCTACACTCACACGTGGGCTCAGTGAAACTGCTCATGGCCATTGTTGGCTTTTATTCATGCGTAGACTGTCTTGTTTTACCTTGTTTTGTCGCCGGTCTTTTGGTCGCCCGTTGTCGCGGTCCGGGCGACCAAAAGACCGGCGACCAATCGACCGCACGCCACCGACTGCTCTAAAATGATTTCTATTCTTTTTTTGCTTCCTCCAGCTGTTGTGCGGCCACGAGATCCCACGTTGGGTGAACCGTCTGGCCTACTTCAGCTCCTGCGTGCCCTTCCTGCAGAGCTGCCTGCCCAAAGAATGGCTGACGCCGGCCGCCCTGCAGAGCCACATCAGTCAGGGCCTCCACAAGGACGAGCGCCGACGGCCGTCCAGCGACGACGACGACCGACCGTCGTCGTCCGGGGCCGCCGGATCTTCCTCCTCCTCCTCCTCGCACAGCTGCCGCCACACCCGGGTGTGAGGTACCGCCAGGAGCCGAGTGGGAGAGGAGCAGAGACTTGTCAAAGCCACTTTTCTTGGAGTGAAAAACTGCCTAATGCCGTGTGAGCAAAGTCCTCCTTGTGTGGCTTTTACTGAACACTAACTTTGTACGGTGATCTGACGGTTGACGCTCCCAAAAATTGCCTGCCTTCGACCTTGAATTGGTGGAAAAGTCAACCTCTCCAGCCTTACGAGCATGAAATCCGAAAGACCCGAGGGAACAAAATGCGCACGGAGTTTGACGCCGCCATTTTAATAGGAAGCAGCCATTCCCATCCTGAAAATTCAGCCTTCAAAACCAGGTTTGTCCTCAGACACTTTCATTAAGCAGCAAAAGTTTGGGGTAAATATTGGGGGTTTCACAGTCAATGAATCAGGAGTCATTCATCCATCAAATCAAAAGAGTTCAAAATGTCTTTCAACGTTACCATCTTTTAGATCTGTTGTTTTTCCATTCAAATTGACATATTTACATGTATATGTTCATTAATATGTACTGTCCCTTTATTAAATAAATTAAACTCAATCCCATACATCTAGTTTCTAAGCAACATGAATTTTGGTTAAAACGCCATGGATTTACTAAAGTTATGAATGTCTAGGCAGTGCATGATGGTGAAATACATTGACAAAGACTACTTCCCATTTTCACTTCTTTTAAAGTTAACGTTTGTAGCGGTTTTATCTTCAACCTACCCCTTGTTTTCGTTCGACTCAACTAATATGGCCAATCGAGTATCGTCAAAACATTTAGGGAGAAATGCAAGAAATGATTTCGTTTTGCTCAATTTGGACACTTTTGACGTGTGGAATGACGCTTGATCGAATCTGGCAACAAAGCGTTTTGGCAGGACGACGCTCGGACCTGGCAACGTTTGCCTGCCCCTATCTTTTCAAAAAACTACTTTAATATCCGGTTGTGACGTATGTAGTGTATCCCACCCTAGTTTTAGGCAGGGCGTGCCCCGTAGCAATTCTTATTGTAGGTTTGTTTATTCGGGCATTTTATTTTTACAAATTTAAAAGAAAACAATAACGTCAATGAACTGCCGCAGTGAAGCCAAGTGAAATTATTACCGTTGTCACTTTAATGCAGTCGGGAACGTCCCCGGATGTGGGGCGGATACAGCAGCCAATTATATTGCAGCAAACCCCCCCTTCTTCCAAGGCTACCACTGGGATTGAGTTAACGGCCAGTTGCGAGTTCGCCATTTTGAGGTAGTCGAGTGAAGCTTGGGCAGAAGTAACATTACCAGCGGCCCTCACACGCCTCAATTCCAAAGTAGACGTTCAACGGAAAAAAAACGAGGTGAGAACACGACGCAAACCCTGATTAACAGCATTTGTAACTCAGTCGTCAATGTCTTTTTACACAGATTACAGATTGAAACCTTATATTCCGCGTCAAATGCTTGTTAGCTTGCCATGGCTAACAGACATCGTGGCAAGCTAGCAACAAGCAGCAAATTTGTTCACAATAACATTTGGGCTTATTCGCTAAGATAATCGTCCCTAAAAGCATACTTTAAATTTACTCTATGTCGTCTTAATTGTGATTTAAGTGATTGCGTAGGAGATATTATCGCGATGTGGTCGTAGTTTTGCTCGAGTTTAGTAGCTAGGCCTCGAGTTGTTTGTCTTCTCGAGCGCCAATGTACTACAAAAACCCTAAATATTAAAAAAAAGGGGATTTACAAAGGTATTTGCGTATAATTTGGAGCCTATTTAAAGTATAACTGGGAGTCTTTTCTGCAAAATGATGACCTGATATGGGTTTCACAAAACTTCCAAATTCTCTACAACCTAAGATTTGTTGGTTTTATATAATAGTATATACATCAGTAACTCGTATATACGTGTTTTATGTATTTGTACGGACGATTATTCTAACACGTGATCAGTATTTTTCCATTCATATTTTAAATAGTCTTATTCCAGTTTGTCTTTGTAGTAATTGATCAAACGCGCTTTCATTCAGAGACTTCTATTGAATAGAGACTCACAGAACCAGTCTGGTTATATGGGGGCGTTGGGGGGGGGGGGGGGGGGGTGCTATGGTAGAATAGTTTCCATTGAGAAGCTGAAATTCCACGTCTGTGGACAATTTCAACTAACTTTTACCTAAAAAAATAGCAGAATGATTTGCCTATTGATTAGCTTTGAATGGTATATTCTATTTAAAATTGTCTATGTAATTAAAGCGATTAAAAAAAAATTCAATTTACATCTACTCGCATGTGTGTTTGTGCTGAAGGGCCTTTTGATGTGGCCCTTGCGCAAGAACTTTTTGAACTTTGGACCACTTGGTCAATCATTACATTTTGTAACCATTTAATGTGCGTGTTGTTTTTGTTTTCCTGCTTTTAGGTGACCATGAGTCGAGTGTTCATCGGCCGCCTGAGTCCGCACGCCCGCGAGAGGGACGTGGAGAAGTTTTTCAAAGGCTTTGGACGCATCCGTGAAATCAACTTGAAGAACGGATTTGGTTTTGTGGTCAGTTTGGATTTGCATCCGGGTACACTTGAGTTAGCGGGTGTCTTAACCGTCGACTGCCTCCGCAGGAGTTTGACGATCACAGGGACGCCGACGACGCGGTGTACGAATTGAATGGCAAAGAACTGTGCAGCGAAAGGTAAACCCCCGTCGGTCCCAAGTCCGCGGCCGTGCGCTCGCCCGTGTTTCATTTCCCGTTCTCGTTCCGACAGGGTTACCATCGAGCACGCTCGCTCCAGGAGAGGAAGGGGCGGTGGTGGAGGCAGCGGAGGAGGTGGTGGAGGAGGAGGTGGTGGTGGTGGAGGAGGAGGGGGAGGCGGCTCCAGAATGGGAGGCTTTGGTTCCTATCGCCCAACGCGCAGTAGCGGTTCCAGGTACGCCCGGAATCTCTCGACCCTCACGTTCGCTATCGATGGGCTGTTTGCTGTTGTATTCCCTTGAAAATATTCCCAAAATGATGCACACAAATGTCCTCCGAATAGGATAACGCACGACCACTTGCCAACGAGAAGTAGTCTTGAATGAGCGATCGCGGGAGCTAACAGGCTAAGGAAGGAATAACAGCCTACCCACCTATTGATTGTGGGTAATGAAGTTTTATTCTGAGAAAGGGTGCCATTGGCTATCGGTGTTGTCTGCACGAGTATTCTTGTTTACCCACAAAGCCCTCATTTTGCCCACACATGTGCATTGTGTGTTTCCTGGTCGAAACTCGTCTGAATAAATCGTTCAGTGCTCGTAGATATAGTAGTTATACACGAAAGAGATGCGGCAAAAAAGCTACAACAATAAACAGCCTCATGTCATGACCACCCGGCTTGGTCGCATTTCGAAATTTGGATCGTATCTAGGGAGAATTATTTGATCGAAATTTTCATGGTATCTTGAGCATCTCGTAGGTAGAGCTGCTCGTAGGTCGAGGTACCACTGTACATCCAAAGACTTTTTATCGTATCATTGTTAATGCCTAGTACTTATTTATGCGTGCACTTAATGGCCTAGCTTGAAATCTAGCGGTAGTTGACAATCGAGGCATTCAATGGAATTGAGTTAACGGCAATGACCTACGCAGGTACGGACCCCCGGTGCGCACGGATCACCGCCTGATCGTGGAGAACCTGTCGTCTCGCATCAGTTGGCAGGTAAGACCGGCCTGGGCCTTTGCCTTTCCTGTTGTTAGATACCCTTGATTTATTTATTTATTTTCTCCCGTTAGCTTGTTTTTTTTCTTCTTCCCTCTAAATTGATGCAGCATTTCACTTTAGCCAATTGGCCGCCTTTTTGTTTGTTTGTTTTGTCTCCTCCCGGAGAGAGCGGTAAAGTACCGTAGACGGCTAGCGTAATGAAAAAAGCCGCCTCGCGCGGTTGTTGAAAAGCGGGCAGCGCGCGGGCTCCTCCTCCACGGGGGGTCGGCCAGCCCTCTTTTTTTTCTTTTTTTTTTTTCTCCCCCCGGCCGGTGTTCTGAATGGTGTCCATCTGGTGCCTCTCCTCACACGCAGTTGCCGCAGGTCTAAAGGTCTCGGATGGGCCCCGCTAGCGGGCGAAAAAGCGGTCTAGCGCAGGATACGGTAGCCTTAGGAGGTCCGTAAGCCGGTCCGGAGGTCCGGAGGTTCTGTGGGCTGGCATCCCTCGGCTGCTGTAACGGAGGGCCGCACCCGCCCTGCCCTGCCCTCTTTGGTTGGGCTCTTTTTCTGTGGCTGCGACCCATCGCGGGGGGAGGGGAGGGTCTTGAGTGCCCCCCGCCCCCTCCCTCCAGCCCACCCGCCCGCCCGCCCTCCTTCCGCTGCTACTACTACTACTACTTGCTCTCTGGTGGTTCCGTTCTCGTGGAGGCGTCCCGGAGGTCGAGGTCGTTTCTCGAGGGCTTAACGCCGCGTTGGTTCCCATTTGCTATTTGGACACGTGGCGCTTTGCTAATGTCTTCCTGGTAAAGGACACGGTAAGTAGCATTACGACTCATGTGATTTGTGTTCTTTCCATTTGATTTTTGATTTTTTTGTGGGCGGGGGGGGGGGGGGGGGGCGTTCGAGTTATCCGCGACGGCGGGGGTGGGCAAACGCTTTTTAGAAGAGAGATTCTGTTCATGCTTTTAGAGTGAATATGGCTTTTGGTTTCATGTAACCCATTGCCTTCAATCGAAATTATACCCACCAAAGGGCCTTGAATCCAATTGAATCCAGGCACACTTTGCAATTACAATTCTGATGATAACATCTTCACATTAACAATAAACCCGGCGGCAGCACTTTTTTTTTGCAACCCACAATCGCCACCATATCATCGTCGACAGCTAATGAATAGCAGTGAAATCTAGCCATAACCACAAAATGAGTGCAGTACTTCAATTGAAGCTCCTTTGCCCACCTAGCCAAGCGCGTCGTCCTGTTTCCACAGCAAAGTACCGACTGAGGAAAACGCCTTTTTTATTTTTTGCAGTAAAGACTGCTGAGAAGGTATTGTGCGGTGGAAAGGGTTTTTGTTTTTTGGGGAGAATAATGGCGACATCTGAATTTCATTTTTTTCTTTTTCAAGTAGCTACGGCTAAATGAGTTTAGTCTGCACACTAGTCTAGCCCGCTAGCGTGTGCGTTGCTTTTGTTGCCCGTGTGCTCGTGTCTCTCCCCAGCAGGTGCGCTCAAAAAAGTCCGGTTCCACGGGACGCTGCTTTCGTTCTAACTCGCCCTCTCACGCAGGACCTCAAAGACCTGATGAGAAAAGCCGGAGAGGTGACTTTTGTTGACGCGCACAGGCCCAACAAAAACGAAGGGTGAGCCGATCGCCCAGCGCCGTCCGTCCGTGTTTATGTCGATGGTGACGACCCTAAACGCCGACCGCTTTCTCGCCCGCAGGGTGGTTGAGTTCGCGTCCCGAAGCGACATGAAGAACGCCATCTCCAAACTGGACGGCACCGACCTGAACGGTCGCAAGATTAAGATTTTTGAGGACAGCCGAGGGTGAGGAACTCGGCCCCGCGCCATTGTTTATTTGCAACAAACGTTTGACCCTTTTTTTGCTTCTATTTGGACAGGCACAGCCGTAGCCGCTCTCGCTCCCGTTCGCGCAGCCGAAGCTACTCGCGCAGTCGCTCCCGCAGCCGCAACCGCTCGAGGAGTCGCAGCCGCTCTCGCACGCCCAGCCGCACACCGGAGAAGAAGCCGGCGGGAGGAGGCGGCGGCGGTCCCAAAGCCGGCGACCGCTCGCCCTCCCGCTCCAAGTCCCGTTCCAGGTCTCGCTCCAAATCCCGTTCCAAGTCCCGCTCTCGCTCCCGATCCCGGTCCCGCTCCCCCCCGCCTGCCCAGAACAACCAATCGCGCTCCCGGTCCAGGTCTCGATCCCGCTCGCGCTCTCGCTCGCCGTCGGCCGAGAGCAAACACTGAGGCCCCGAGGGCCGACCCATCGGCTCCCGCCCGGCCTCCCCAAAGTCCCGTTTTGTCGGCCAGCTTTTCTTTTGGTCTTCTTTCAATTCCGTGTTTGCATCAAGTGTAGCCGTTTCCGCGCGGGCTGCGCCACCGACGACATTTGTTGGGACTCTGTCAAGAGATTATGAATAGATGCGGGATTCCTAATCATCCAAAACTCACTTTTTCATGTGATGGCGAAACAAGTGACTAATGTTTTTTTTCTTCTTTTTTTTGTCGTTGTACTTTGGTGAATTAAAGAGACTCGCCTCCCCCGTCATGGGGCAGAATAAACTTTTCACAAACCATCAAAGTCTTGTGCTTTTGCTTATTCAGGGTCAACATAACTTGATTTATCAAAAAAGCCTTCATGTCACGCCGTCCGGTATTTTCACTTCTGGCACTACTAAAAAGGAAAAAAAAAAAATTAAACTTTAAATTCCATCCAGTTATCAGGCAGAGTTTATGGGACTTTTGAAAGAAAATTTACAAAAGGTGCAGGTTATTGCTTGAAGCCTTTTCATATCAAATCCATTTTCTCTCATTTTGATATTGTTTTGTGGTGTAAAAAGGCGATACTAGCGGTAATAAAAGCAGATGGGTGCAGAGTCAACCTTTCTTGCTAATGATCAACCAGGTGCGGGTAAACAAGAATGTGGGTCAAATGCAGCTGCTCAAGAATAAACACTAAGGAACAAGGCAGTAGTAATAAGTAGCTCTTGTTTAATTTTGTTATGTGGTACTATCACTAGACGAAATCGAGCCAAAAAGGGCAATGTTCTATTTTTAGACGCTGTTTTTGTCATCAACTTGGCTTCCATATATAGTACACAGTGCAATTATTGTCTTATTAGACTAGCCATCTTTTTGGTTCCACCTTAAAAGTATGCGTGCTGTAGCTCCGCCCCTCCCTTCTGACTGTGCGCCACTCATCGTCCTTTACGGGCGGGGAGAGAGCACGCAGAGGACGGACGGACGGACGGACGCTAGCACAGGAGAGGAGAGAAGCGAGCAGGAACCGCGTGGTGGTGGTGACCACAACAAGCCCAGGCGTCCGTCCGGCCGGGGGAGGACGCCTTCTGCAGCAGCAGCAGCAGCAGCAGCACACTCCCTACCTGGCTGGGCACCATGGCGGAGAGAAGCGGCCGGCTGAGCTTCCCCGGCAGCGGGGCTCTCAACAGACCGGTGCCGATGAATTTGTTCGCCACTTGGGAAATCGACGGCTCGTCTCCCAATTGCATCCCTAGGTAAGCCTGCTTTTCTGCCTTCCTCCTTCGACTAGCCGGGCGGCTTCCTTTTTCTTTTCTTCCAAACTTTGCGCCGGTAAGTCGCCATTGCCACGCCGGGTTGCGGCGGAGGCTGCGGTTGGGGAGGTTGCGGGGCGGTTGCGGAGCGGTTGCGGGGGCGGCCATTGGGTGCCCCAACCGGAGGAGGTTTCCACCTTAGGAGGGACAAGGAGATGCTACACACCCAAAAAAAGCCCCCCAACCCTGCCCCACCTTAGACTTAGATTTTCATCCAAAATTTCCTACGTCACGTCAATAACAAAGACATTTGCTCTACAATAATATGCCACCTTTTCTATGAGATAGCAAAAAATCCTTAGAAAAAAATGTCTGATGACACAAACACACCATGTCAGTAGTATTTCCATTTTTCCGGCTGTAATGTATTTGGACATATTTTTTAAAAACGTGTTACTAAAGGTGGGGAGAGCAGGGTCGGTTGTCACATTTTGTCAAAATTTGAACTCCGGAATGCAAAATCAGCACGTCTAAGAATCATCGTTCATTTATGACAGAGAAGCTTGAAATATTGGCTGGGATTTCACTCGCTTTTTTGTTTTGATTTTTAGTCTGTTTTCATCACTCCCAAAAATGACTTTTGAATGAAGGTAGCCGACCAGTGGCACGTGTCTACCTTCTGCTACGCTTCATTCGCCTTCTGGACACTTAACTGGTGGACCGCCCTTGACGGAGATGGACGTTAATAGCGTGGTGGTCCACATCACCCCCCCCATATTCACAAATGTATTTGGAGGCATTTCAGGCTGGCGTTCCTGGAATGGAGAGTAGGATGGCGCCGAGAGATGCGCTTTGTTCCCACTGGCGTTCTTCTCCTACACGCGCATCCTGGGAATCTTCTCCGTGGGAAGCCATTTTGAACGGCTAGGGACGTCAAGGCCGGCCAACAAAGTTAAATAACAGGACGGGGACTGAGATCACGTGGCGTCTGGGAAAGTGGCGGTGGGGAGGGGGATTGGAGGGGGGCGGGGGGGGTCGACAAAGTTGATTTGAGCGCTGGCAAATCTCCACTTGGCCGCGTTAGCAGATTAGCGAGGACTTTTGCTAATGAAGGCTTTTTGTCCAAAATGGCTTTTTAGCCGATTGTTTCACTCGGCCCGGCCGCGTCTCGTCGTTCTATTCAATTCCCATCAAGGTGATGATGATGATGAGGATGATGGCTGGCCTTGACTTTGGCTTATCGTCATTATCTTTCTTTTTTTTTGCACCCATCTGTCTAGAAGCATGACGGCAAAAAAAAGACATTCACGGATAATAAGTCACGCCATCGCAAAGTAGAATTAAAACGCATTTCAGTCTATTTAGGATGAAAAAAATCTTTCTTTTACTTCATGTTCAACAACAAGAATACAGTTGTAATATTGAAAATTGATTGATTCATTTTCTGAACGGCTTCATCCTCACAAGGGTCGCGGGGGGTGTTGGAGCCTATCCCAGCTGAGACAAACAATCAATCATAGCTCGGCTTTAATTTAGCCTACAATGACCCTAGCATGGATGTTTTTTTTGCCACGTGGGAGGAAAACAGAATACCTGGAGAAAACCCACACAGGCTCAGGGAGAATATGCAAAGTCCACACCGATGGACTGACCTGGATTCAAACCCAGAACCCCAGAACTGTGATGCCAACGCGCTAACCACTCATCCGAGATATTGAAAATGTTTTATCAAATTTTCATGATTTGTATTGATGTGAAATGTAAAATGGGTTAACCAAAAAGCTACAGCTAACTTCCCTCTTTATGACGTTGTGTCCAAAGTACCGAAGCATCCGTTGGGGTCCAGGGGGGGCCCATACGGGGGGGGGGTGATTTGATTGGGATGGGTTGAGTGTGGTCAACAGACCCCCGGACTGGAGTTGATCCCCCCCCACAGCTAGAGCTATGACTGCCTAGCAACAGGCCTGATTTTCTTGTGTGCAATCACCAAGCACCTGGGGGACGCGCTTTGATGTTCTGCATGGATTTCCATGGTTGCCATGGGAATCCTCCTCCGCTGCCCTCCTAGGTTAACCAGCGCACGCCCATTACGGACAAGTTAGCCAGTTACCCAGTGAAAGAATTGGAATTAATCATTGAAGGAAATGCAGTAGTGGGGATAAAAAAATAATAATTAAAAAAAAGCAAAGCAAAACATCCCAGGCGTATCAATCAGTGATGCCGTTAAGCCCCGCCCCTTGTCAATTTGCGACCAAAGGCAGCTTTTTGGGCGTCTCGGGCGGGCCCGGGTGTTGCCTTTCCCGGGAACCCGATCCCGCTTGGCGGCGGACCCGGAAGGTCGGCCGTCTTGAAATCTCATTCTTGGCGATCGATAGAAAACGCGCTGACGCCATCAAATCTTGGCTCAAGGACGCTTGGGGATGTTTTGGTCGGAAAGGTGCGTTTAAAAACACAAATAAGACTTGCAGTGCTAAGTTGGAAACATTTGCATCCTGATGGAGCTTTTTTAGGTGATTCTGTTATCCAAGTGGCCAATTGAATTTAAAAAAAAGCTAAATGAGGGCATCGAAAACATCAAAATATGCGAAAAGTGGGTCAACTCCGCCAACACAAATCCTCTGAGAAATCCGTAACCAAGTGTTCCATTAAAAATAGCTCCCAGAAGGCAGTGTCCTAAGGACAACAAACTCTAGCTAACGAGCTAGCTAGCGACTACGTGGCCGTCAGATATTTAGCGCCTCGGCGTCGCTCACCAGCACAAAGAATAAGGCTTCAATTGTGGTCGTTGGCACGGAGACAATGGCGGCCTTGACGGTGGCGGCGGGCGAGCGAGCGGGCGGCAGCGCGTCCGTGCCCGGGACCTCGCCATGTCAAAGGCGTGTCAGACCTGCCATTGTCATCCCGCCGACTCTTTGCTTTTTCATGTTTAGAAAAAAGTCCAAGAGGTGCGCCCTCCACAATCACTGATTAAAAAAAAATATATTCCAAAAGCCTGACCTGTCAATCTCATTTTCTTTAATTGCCAATTTCCATGTTTTTCCATAAATGACCTTTTTCGTCTTTACTGAAAAGGAGATGATTCTTGGTGAGCCTCTCTGAATAATTTAGCTTTCCTCCCCCTCCAACTTTTGTCTGGTGGAGGAAGCGTCTGAAAACAGCCCCCCCCCCCCGAAGTCTCACGCTCGGACAATGCCACAAAGCCCCCTCCTCTCCAAGGTGCCCATTCGGATGCGTTGGCACAAGCCAAGCCAACAAACCAATTGCACCTTTAAAAAAAAAAAAGGCTAAAATACAGGAAGTGTAGGAACGTTTCAGGGCTTGTTGGATTGATTTTCCTTTTCGTAGCTTGAATTACTTTTGCATGTTGGAACAAAATGTTCTCATTGAAGCTTTGTAAGTAGAGGTGCTACCTATGACCAAATCTCCAATTAGCGCCCTCTATCGAAACATTTACGTACTGCAACCATTTATGTACTAGGCTGACTGATCCATGCCTTTGGCTGGCGACCAATTCTAGGTCCACCGTCTCCGTAGTTAGCCGGGATAGGCTCCGGCGCCCCGCGTCTTAGATAATGATGAATGATTTGAGGATTTTTTCCCACCAGGCTTTGCAGTCTGACTCTAAACAAGCTGGTGGTTCTCCGAGAACTGGACAAGGAGCTCATCTCGGTGGTGGTGGCCGTCAAAATCCAAGTAGGAAAGACGAAACCCAAATTCAGTCTTCATGGAGGTCAAACGCAAACAATGGCGGCTGCTCCTTTTGTCTTCTCCAGGGCTCCAAGCGCATCCTGAGGTCCCACGAGATCGTGCTGCCGCCCGGCGGCTCCGTGGAGACGGAGCTGGCCCTCACCTTTTCGCTGCAGGTGCGACCCCGTCCGGGATTTTTCACGTGGCGCTCGCGGACGGAAAAAACACGAATGTATTCCCTCCTTCTCAGTATCCTCACTTCCTGAAGCGCGAGGGCAACAAGCTTCAGATCCTGCTGCAGAGACGCAAACGCTACAAGAACCGAACCATCCTGGGCTACAAGACCTTGGCCGTGGGCTGCGTGGACATGGCCGAGGTGGGTGCCGCTTTTCACCGGGAAAGGGACGGGGCGCATCCGCTACAAATAGGAGCATTCATTCCAAACAAGGTCAAGTAGATATCATGAAAACACTGTCCCAACATGGCGGCTCCTCGCCTCGTTTCATGCCAGGTCCTGAACCTATGAACCGCCATAATCCCAGCTATTATTGTACCCCGTTTAATTTGTGTCCTTGGGCACCTCATTCATTTGTTTTTTTCAATTCATAAAACATTCTGTCCGCAACCAGTGGTTGACGTGTCGGCCTCGCACTTCTGGGGTCGTGGGTTCCATCCCCTGTCGGCCCCCACCGTGTGGAGTTTGCATGTTCTCCCCGACCTTGAGTGGCTTTTCTCCGGGTACTCTGGTTTCCTCCCACCTCCCAAAAAAAACATGCATGCTAAGCTAATTGGTTGCTAAACTCTCTAGGCGTGAGCGATACATCGTTTGGCCCCCGATTCAGGGTGTCCCCCGCCTGGTGCCCGTAGTCAGCTGGGATAGGTTCCAGCACCCCCCGCGACCCTTGTGAGGGGAAGCGCTTCAGAAAATGAACGAAAAACATTGGCGAGTCTGGTTGACACCAGCAGATGGTGAATTGATGTGGAAGGGGAGGGTCAGCGGCGGCGTTCCTCAAGGGTCAAACTCGGGGCCCGTGGCTTTTCACGGTTTTTGCTCATCCCGCAGGTGATGCAGCACCCGACGGAGGGAGGTCAGGTGCTGCCTCTGTGCAGCCACCAGAAGGAGCTCCTGGGGAAGGTGGCGGAGATCTGGATCCTCTCGCTCTCCAGCCAGCCCATCGACCACGAGGACGCCGGCTTGCAGGCCGGACACAAGATCAAGTGCTCCGGTAACGGCCAAAACCACTTCCACATTCCTTTTCGGCACCGTCCACTATCCCGACACTTCTTCGGGCTTCTTCTTTTCCAGACAACTACTCGGAGGAGGAGGACGAGAGCTTCTCTTCCGAGCAGGAAGCCAGCGACGACGCGGGACAGGCTCAGGTGACCCCGGCGGGAATTGGGGGGGAAAATGCAGGGAAAATGCAGAAAAGACCAGATTTTTGGGGGTGACCTTTTAGGACTTGGAAGATGACGAGTTTGACGTGCGCAAGCTGAAGAAGCAGAGGAGGTCCATCGTCAGGACGGCGTCCATCACAAGAGTTAGTACAATTTTTTTTTTTAAAAGATAATCCTTTTAGCCTGATGTAAACAAGGCCAGCTACAATTTACTACTACTAATAAAAATGAAATATTTGGGATAGTCTGTTAATCATGCTTGACTTTTTTTGTGCTTTTGTAGCAGCAAAATTTCAAGCAGCGAGTGGTGGCTCTCCTCAAGAGGTTCCGAGTGTCCGACGAGGTGACCCGGAACCGAGACCGACCACGAGCGCCCGCCTGGCGGACTCGCGGGGTGACGGACGGCGGCCCCTTCTCAGGTTTTAGACTCGGAGCAGGACCCGGCCGAGGTTCCCCCCGAGGTGGAGGAGGAAGACCTGGACCTGGACAGCGTGGAGTTCGACAATCCCAGCGACAGCGGACCCGAGCTGGACGACGACGACAGCGTGCTGAGCACCCCCAAACCTAAACTCAAGTGAGCACGCATCAGCTTCATCGGGTATTCTTTGGCTTTGCTCAGTATAGAAATAAAGTCAGTCTGTAAGATAGTCAAAAAAAGCATATTGAGACCCCCAAACGATGCTGCGCTTCCACTAGACTTCCATCTTGTTGCTATGACGATGTCTTTGTCTTTTTTTGTGATCAAAGTTTGTTTCCTACTCCAGGCCATATTTCGAGGGGATCTCCTTGTCCAGCTCGCAGACGGAAATCGGAAGCATCCACAGCGGCCGCAGCCACCGCGAGCCCCCCAGCCCGGTCAGAGCGTCCGTCCCGCCGCCTTTGGAGCGGGAGGAGCGGCAGCGATCGGTCGAAAGCGACGCTCACGCCTCTGTGCTCCCCTTCCATTCCAGATGGAAGCTCACGAAAACAAGCGCGTCGGGGACGACGACGGCGGCTCCGACGACGTCCCTTACGTGAGTGCGCCTTCCAAAGCCGTGGCGGTCCGTGACCGCCATTAGCGGGGATGGGTGTCCAAATCTATGAGGAGAGTTCCCCAATGGATTTTGACAGGGATAAGTAAGTAGAAGCCGGTCCAATTTTGTTTGTTCAGGAGCATCCGGAGGCGGTGACCCCCACCACGGAGCTGGAGATGGACAACATGGACACGTTCTTGGACAGACTGCCCCCTAGTGGCAAGATGACCAAGACTGAGTCGCTCATCATTTCGTCCAACAGGTAAACGATGGAAAACGGACAATTATTGACTTCCGATTGGTCGACGACTCGGCTTTGGTGGCGTGAAGGAATATTTTATCGGGAAGATTTGTGGTTTACAATGATCTCATTTTGATTTATTACCATGTTTATTCATCTGTTTTCATTAAATAACCCTCAGAATAGCAACGGTTTCACCCTTTTTTTAAATGTATTTTAAATAAGAGAATACTCTTAAAAAAAAAAAAAACTACATTAAAAAAATAGTTTTGCTTGAAAAAGTAAAAACAAAGAATATTTCCTCTTAAGGTTTAGAAAAAGTGGATAACCTTAATCTGTAGCCGAGTGACCGTGGGTTGGTGGTCCCAGGCAGGAACCCAAGATGGCGGGCCGGCGAGGTCGCAGCACGTCGCTGAAGGAGCGGCAGGCCAACCGACCTCAGAACGAGCGCGCCAACAGCCTGGACAACGAGCGGGCGCCGGACACCCGCAGCCACTTGCAGGCCAGTGACCCACCGCCCCCCCCCAATCTTCCAAAGCTCCGCCCAATCTCCCAAAGCTCCGCCTATACCCGCCCGTCGCCCGCCCACAGATCCCCAGGAAGACGGTGTACGACCAGCTCAACCACATCCTGGCGGCGGACAACCATCTTCCCGACAGCATCGTCCTCGTGGACACATCCGACTGGCGGGGACAGGTGAGCCGGCCTCCCCGACGTCCCCCCCCGGCCCCCAAATGGGCCTCACCTCCTGGCCTTCCGGTCTTCCTCCAGTACCTGTCGGACGCGCTCCAGAAGCAGCGCCTCCCGGTGGTCTGCACCTGCACCACGGCCGACGTCCAAGCGGCGTTCAACACCATCGTGTCCCGCATCCAGAGATTGTGAGAGTGATTGGCTTAGGGGGGGATTTCCTCATTGGCCACCAATGCGTTTGGACGTCCCCCTTTTTTACTCCTATCGTGATTTTGTTTCCGCCCACGACGCAGCTGCAACTGCAACTCGCAGACGCCCGTCCCCATCAAGATCGCGGTGGCCGGCGCGCAGCACTACCTGGGCGCCGTGCTCCGCCTCTTTGTGGACCACCTGACCCACAAGACCCCCGACTGGCTGGGATACATGCGCTTCCTGGTCATCCCGCTCGGTGCGTAGCCCCGCCCTCTTTTCGTCTCCGTTTTGCAAAATCCTGAGTGCTTAGCGCGTCGGCCTCGCAGTTCTGGGGTCGAGGGTTCGATCCCAGGTGGGTCCTCACTGTCTGGAGTTTGCATGTTCTCCCTGGGCTTGTCCGAGTGTCCCCATGGTTGGGTGGGATGGGCTCCGGCACCCCTCTGGTGTGGATAAGCAGTTCGGGAAACGAAGGAAGCAATGAATTCTGAAATCCCCGTTTGACCACCACGTGATTTTGCGACGCTGTGTGCAGGGGCCAACCCGGTGTCCAAGTACCTGGGCAGCATGGACTCCAGATACGACGGGCTTTTCCAGGACGTGGCCTGGAAGGAACTCTTTCACCGGCCCGAGGCCCCTTCGCTCGGTAAGGCACGTCGACGAGACCGATCGGTGGACGGCGGCCACCTCCCCCCGTTCAAAATGGACGCCGGCGTACGTGCAGTCCAGGAGAGTCCGGACGTGGCGTCCAGGGTGACGCAGTACATGCTGGGCGCCAACGGGGCGCACCAGCTCCCCATCGCCGAGGCCATGCTCACCTACAAGCAGAAAAGGTATTTGGTTTGGCAAAAGTCTGCCCGGTTTTTACCTCATGGAAACTCACGGCAGAATCATCAAATGTTTTTTTTGTGTTAGTAAAATATCGCAGAATTTCGATTTCTGCATCTCGCCATATTGTGAGATCGAGCCCCGCCCACTTGAGTCACGACGGTGTCAAATTTTGGATCTTTGCGATGTTCTCCTAATGACATTATGTGTGTGTGTGTGTGTGTTTGCAAATAACATTCTTGTGTGCTTTGTGTTGTTTTTTGTTTTTTGTTGTTGTTTTTGTCTCTTTTTGTTATTTTTGAAGGAAAAAGAGCTTTCATTTTGATTTTGCCATCAGGTACTGTGCTCCATTTTCACCGTCTCTCTCTTTCTCTCGACTCCATTCCCGTCTGCATTGTCGTCTTCCTCGTGTGCGTCTCGCCGCCATTTTCCACCCACTCTGACTCTTATAAATGGATAAAATATGAATCCCACTTCAAAATGAAGTGACCCTGCCGCTAATTTCATCGCCGCCATTTGAATGATTCCGCATTGTCATCATCCCGTAAAATTGGGCAGGAGATTGGACACAATCCATTTAAGCCGGGAGTCCCGGTCGGAATGGATTGGACGTCCGTCGCCGTCAATGGCGCTGAGACATAACCACGGACTGATATGGCATGCCCCTCTTTGGCAGATATTACGGTACTCCAATGGATGATATGTGTGTGGGTGGGGCTCTGCATTCAGCTTGTCTTCTTCTTTGTCTGTGCCCCGCCCACTTTCCCTCTTCCCGTAGCCTGCCCGTTTCTTCCCTGGGGGGGCGATGGCAGGTGTCCTCAAGGCAAGGGCCACCACCTCTTTTCCTCTTTGTGACTTGCTAGCATGGAGAGGTTCTTGGGTTGGCTGATTTTGGGGAACCTAGATCAACCAGCATGTCCACCTTTTTCTTTAGACCAGGGGGGGCCAACTCGGGTCCTTTGGGGCCCCCATTTGCTCTCTTTTCCAACTCTGCCGCACTCGAATGAAATGGTCAAGTCACCAACGAGCCTGATTAACGATCCCCATGATTGGATTCAGGTGTGTCGGGGGAGGGGTCCTGGAAAACAGACTGACTAAATGGCTGTTCTCCCAGACCAGAGTTGGGCACCCCCATTTGAGCCCTCCCTTACCTTAGAATAGACCCCCACTTTTGCTTCAGGGCTGCCACCAACGATAGTTTTGATTGTCGATTCATGGGAAAATCCCCCGATTTTGCTGTTTCTATGAGGGTAGCCTTTACTTTTTAGCCGCAAATGTGCTTTAAAAGCAAATATGCACTAAGAAAGTCGCACAATGAATATTGAAGTTAGCCATTGAGCTATACGTTGTTTTTCGGAGCAAATATTTCATTTGGATGGTTTATCTGCCGGTGGGCGAGTGGCTCGCCATTCTGGGCGCAAGGGTTCGATCCCAGGTGGGTCCTCACTGTGTGGAGATTGCATGTTCTCCTCGGGCTTGCGTGGGTTTTCTCTTGATACTCCGGTCTCCTCCCACATCCCCAAAACATGCATGCTAGTCAAATTATATGCCAAATTGTCCCTAGCCTTGTGAGGATACCCCTAATTTGGACACATTCTGAGGTGCAAAACCAGAATACACATTAAAATGGGGCCAAAAATGAGTCCAAAAATGAATCGACAATCAAAATAGTAGTCGTAGGTCATTTAATCGTCATTGGAATGAGATCAAAGTGGCGGCCCTAAACTTTGCTGCTGTAGCCAGAATTCTCCAAGCGGTCTTTGTTGGGGTTCTTTAATTCTTCTTGTTTTTCCGCAGCCCCGATGAGGATTCGTGCCAGAAATTCATCCCTTTCGTCGGCGTGAGTAACGTCGCCTTGTCGCCGTTAAATTGTGACGTGCAACGGGGGCACTATTAAGGAAAATCTCTGACTCAATTCCGTAGATGGTCCAGGTGGGAATCGTAGAGCCGTCGTCGGCGACAGCGGGCAAGTTTTGATGGATTTCTTTTGGATAAAGCTGGAATTGATTTGCTCATTCAATATTCCGTTTGATCTGCTCCGCCCCGAAGGCGACTCGGACGACGCGGCGCCGGCCGGCTCCTCCTTTTTGCTGGCCACACCCCCTCAAGTGTCACCGGTGCTAAAAGAGCTGTCGCCGACCCCGCCCTCCTCGCCGTCCGTCAACACCACCTTATGCGTCTATAGGTGAGCGCCTCATATTGTCCAATTTTCATTCTTATAACTTTATTCGACTTGTGTTTTTATTTCTTTCACTTGTAGTGTTGAATAACCTGCAACAAAAACATATAAGTACATGTATTTATCATTTCGTTAAAACATGACGTAAATACGGTATGTTTTGTTTTTGTTTAATATTTGCTAAAACTTGTGTTTGGCAGTTTAGAAAGACCAAATACATCCCGGTCTTTTTATAGTTCATTATTAATGATTAGTAATTGTTCAATATTTTAGGCCACACGATGCTCATTTTTCTTATCGCTACAAGGACATTTTCCATTGAATATTAGCATTTAGCTACCAGTTGCTCAAAAAGTAAACCGTTTTGTATTTTAATACACGTCATGTGCAAATGTATTTGTTACATTGAATATTAGTATTAAGCTAGCAGTTTTTTTTTCCTCCAATTTTCTTATATACCAATATGTATCAGGTTAGCATAGCTAATATATTTGTATTCCCCGTCATGGTTGGACACAGTTCTGGTGGTCAAACGGAACTGATGGGCCTTCAGGTGGACTACTGGGTGGCCGACAGGAAGAAGGAGGCGGAGAAGCGCGACTCGTCCTCGTCCTCCGCCGCCAAGAATACCCTCAAGTGCAATTTCCGCTCGCTGCAGGTCAGCCGGCTGCCCGCGGGGGGCGCCGAGCCGGGCGCCCTGCCCGCCATGTCCATGACGGTGGTGACCAAGGAAAAGAACAAGAAGGGTGAGAAGCAATCAGGTGGAAGGAAAACAAAAGGAGAAAGGAAGAGATGTACCAATTGTCAAATTGTCGTCCCAGTGATGTTTCTGGCCAAAAAGAGCAAAGACAAGGAGGTGGAGTCCAAAAGTCAGGTGATCGAGGGCATCAGTCGCCTCATCTGCACCGCCAAGCACCAGCACAACATGTTGACGGGTAACGTTTACCCTTTTATCACCGTATTTTACAGAAAATAAGTGAAGGATAATGTACCGTACATTTGTCGCCAAGTAGCTCAGACGTAGTCGCTCGCTAGTATTACTTTAGCAACAAAAGAGCAGGTTAAACAAAGTTAAGTTTCCAAAAGCAAAGCGCACGCTAACCAAAAACGGCGCTCGCTGCCCCTAGCGCTGACGTAAGCCCTTTTTAGCTCCACGAGATTTTCTGTCGCAGCAACAAAAGTCGGCTTTTTCAACTTCTTTTAGCATGTGAACAGTTTTGGCTAACACTCAGCTCATTAGCTTAGCTTAGCGATAGTGGTTTTCAATTCTCCACATTAGCTCCGGTTTGAGCACCCATCATTCAAAATAAATAGAAAAATGTTCGGGAAATACACTGAAAGCTGCGACTTATAGTCCGGCAAATACAGTAGACATATCATTTTCATTTGGAAGCTATTTTAAATGTTTCGTTTAATTATTCCACGGTAATTGACCAACCCGCGTTGCGATAAAATGAACTGTTTTGACTTTATATTTGTACATTTTTGGCACAGTGTCGATCGACGGCGCAGAGTGGAACGATGTCAAGTTTTTCCAGCTAGCGGCGCAGTGGTCGTCGCACGTCAAACATTTCCCCATCGCCATCTTCGGCCACGTCAAAGGAGCCTACTAAAATCCCTTCTTCTGGCTCCAACCACCCCGTCCGTTTAACCCATTTTCTTATTTCATCCGTGTCCTACTTTTATTTCTTCAACTTGACCTCTGCTTTGTGGTGATTTTTAGAGACGTAGCACTTCAGCTAAATGCTAACGCCACGTCCCAAACGGACGGCGCACTAGCGAAAGCACATCCCGCGCACGAAGGAAGGAGTTCTATTTTAACAAAAAAGAGATTTTTAAGCGGGGGAATGTTTGACGGCAGGTGCAATAGTGAATTTAAAAAATGGCTTGTAGCCAAATGTCCGGTGGTATGATTGCAGCTCAAATTGAGATAAATCTCAAATCATAGCACAAGGCCAGTATGGATTTCTCTTCTCCTCCTGCACACGACATGTCATGATATGTCAATTATTGATCAATTATTATTTTGTAACGCCAGTCCGCCGTCTGTCGTGAAGCAAACGCGAATAATTGTAATTATCAGACAGGTTTTTGATAAGTGCCTACATCAGGTTCCCAATTGCATTTAAAAAAAACACGATGCATGATTGTACGTGTGCACTTCTCGGTTGTTTAAAAACACTAAATGAATCCGTTAAAAAGAGCATTTATTTGATTTTTGTCAAGTCAAAACCATTGTCATACACAAAGCCCCTGTGTAATAAAACTACCACCTACTAAAATGTGCTGACATGTCAATGTATTGCTTTTTCTATGTCGTTGGCTGTTACGCATTATATATATTTTTGGTCGTTGTTGGCTGTTATATTTTTGGTTGTTATCTTTGGTCGTTATATTTCTTTTTTAGTCAGGCATAAACCACATAATAAATGCATGCAATGAGGCTCTAGTGTTATAACTAAACTTCACCTTCACAAGTACATTTTTGGACTGAAATAACAAGACATTTGTTGAACGATTTGTGAGTAGTTGACGTCAAACGACTCATAAAACAGACAAATGTTATATTAAAAACGACCGCAAGAACACACATTGATGCTCGTCAGAGTTGATGATGCTTAGTGACAGGCAGGGGGGGGGGGGGTCTATGGTTTTCTGTGATTGGCTGGAAATAAAGGAAGGCGGGAGGAGGGTCCTTCCAATCTAGCGTCTTGCGTAGGACGCCTGCCGTTTTGGACGGCCATCCAAACATCCATCCGTCGTCGACGTCCAACTCCATTAGCTGCCACAATGAGCTCCTCGCCGGGCTACGAGCTTCACGAGTCGGCCAGCACGTGAGCAGCGAGCCCGGTAGTCACCCGGTAGTCGCCCGCCACCACCATGAAGGTGCTGAAGGGTTGCGGTATGCGCTCGTCCGTGGGCTTTCTGTCCCGCCGCGGGCTGACGGGGCAGCCGCTCATGAAGGACGAGTTCCAGCGGCGTAGGCTCTCCGGCTGCACCAACCTCTACAAGAAGGACCTGCTCGGACACTTTGGCTGCGTTAACGCCATCGAGTTCTCCAACAACGGCGGAGATTGGCTGGTCTCCGGTGGGTTGCCCCCTCTACGTTCCCCGGTGCTAATTTTGCTAGCGTGCCATGCTATACTATTGCTATGCTATGCTATGTTATGGCTATACTATTACTATTGCTATTGCTATGCTAGCTCCGGACCAGCCTCCCCATTCTGAAGGATGTTCGTTAGCCGAGCTTTTTCGACAGCGTAATGTTTGCCTGTAGCTAGCTTCTCGGAGGCGGCTTGGTCGTGGTCGCGGAGTCGCCCACCGACACCTAGCCCGTCATTAAAGCCTTAATAGTGTTTTGACGTGGCTAAAAATAGTCGTGCGGGCCTCCTGGTAGCATGACAGCCCTGCCGTCTTATTGAAATCATTCAAATGTCTAACCGTGTTGACAACGACGGCTCAAGTCTTTGAGCTAACTCCCTCAACTAGTGCAGATACTTAAAAAATAATTCTTGTACAAGTGCTGATTTAACCATGACTTAGGTAGAGGCCAATAAAAATACACTAAACGTTGTACCTTATATCGTGAGGAGACACGACCAGTCCTAAACACTCACTACCTAAATGCAGATAATGGTTAGATAGCCAAACCATTTGAGTGAAGGACACTTCAAATCGAATGAAGTTTCTACTTTGTTTACACTGAGGGTAGAATTACTAACACCGTCCAAGTAGCGGTAAGAAGGATAAGCCCGCTGAAAGCAAAAGTACCGATTCCAATCCATTTGTCGCCATTATTCCATTAATCTTGTGCACGGTTGAATTGGCGTTTGGTGTCCGCAGGGGGAGATGACCGCCGGGTGCTCCTGTGGCACATGGAAGAAGCCCTCCACTCTCGTGCCAAGCCAGTCAAGTTGAAAGGAGAACATCTGTCCAACATCTTTTGCCTGGCCTTTGACAGCAGCAATAAGAAGGTTTTCTCTGGAGGTAACGGCACGCCAGATGGATTCTTCCACATATCCACTACAAACATATTACACACATCAATCTGTGGGATCCGGCGCTAACTTTTCCGTTTATTTCCCGTGAGGCAGGAAACGACGAGCAAGTGATTCTTCACGACGTGGAGAGGTAACGTAGCTTTGATCGTTAGCCGTTTGGCCGAGCACGAAAACAAACCGTGGCTTATTTTGGTGGTCGTAGGCGAGAGACGCTCAACGTCTTCCTGCACATCGATGCCGTGTACAGCCTCTCGGTCAGCCCCGTGAACGACAACGTCTTTGCCAGTTCATCGGACGACGGCCGCGTCCTCATCTGGGACACCCGAGAGCCGCCGCACGGAGGTACGTCGCCCGCCACCTGGCCGGGGCCGCGGCGCGTGTTTAACGCTGGTTTTTTGTTCCGTTCGTAGAACCGTTCTGCCTGGCCAATTACCCGTCGGCCTTTCACAGCGTGATGTTCAACCCGGCGGAGCCCCGACTGCTGGCCACCGCCAATTCCAAGGAAGGCGTCGGCTTATGGGACATCCGAAAGCCACGCAGGTGAGAAATTGCACGGCAGTTTCACTCCTTAAGTAGAAGCTTCAAATGAGCTAAATTTGGCAAGCTGAACACATTTTATACTGCACAAGACACATGACGTGGAGGAGATTGATCCACAGTGGTCTACAGTCCCGTAGCCAATCAGGACACAGAACACAGCGTGCTGTAAAAAATATAAACAAAACAGGCATGTAAAATTTTGCTGTAAAAAAAAAAAAGCTGCAAAATTGCGAGGCCGCGAAAGATAAACCGCGTCATTGCATTGAATGCTTTTATTTATTTTTATAAGTCCACAAATAACAACAGTAGACCAATAAATAACAAATAAATAAACATTAAGTAATAATTATGTAGTCTACCACATAAGTAGGGAAGTGCACAAATAACAACAGCAAACAAACGAACAGATAAATAATGAATAAATAATAATAAATAAATATGTAGTCAACATCATCCAATGCATGAAACAGTTTAAAATACTTGAAAATGACTCCATTGCCCGTTCGTTTTGCTCCGCTTTAGCTTGTCCTGTGGCTGTACCTCAAAAAGTATCCGCTAGATGGCAGTGTATTTTGTGTCTTTAGCTGTCAGTTTTACTGCAAAGGGGCTAACTGACAGGATTAACAGAGGCGGACAGGCACGTTATTAAGATAATGCTATGATTGTGTCCGTTTATTTATTTATTTTTAAATCTTTGTTCTCAGCACGCTTCTGCGTTACGGTGGCAGCATGTCACTGCAGAGCGCCATGAGCGTGCGCTTTAACAGCACGGGCACCCAACTGCTGGCGTTGCGCCGCCGACTACCGCCCGTCCTCTACGAGCTCCACTCGCGTCTACCCAGCTTCCAGTTTGACAACCAAGGCTACTTCAACTCGTGCACCATGAAGAGCTGCTGCTTCGCCGGCGACCGAGATCAAGTGAGTCGCCGCGACCTTCTCAAAAAAGCGCCATGCCTGACAAAAAACCCACTCATTGACACTTCTCTAATTATTGCGCAATCAAATGACTTTCAACTAATACGACTTTAAAAAATGACATGACTAATCAACTACAATAAATCAAATTTAAAAGGAATTCTCTAGAATAGGATAACTGAAAAACAGCTAAAATGCGGTTTTTAATGCTTGAAATATTTTAATTTGAAGGTTAAAGATATGAAATTTTGCGTTCGTTTAAAAAATAATAATAATAGCAAGTGTTTGTATAAAGATATTTACATGTGTGACCTTTGGGGAAAATAATAGTATATGTATAATCTGAATGTCATCAATTTTAGTCTTGGATTGCTTTTACATCAAAGTGATCTTTAAGGATTTTTTTAAAATTTCAATATTTTCATAGATGTCAATTTCTTATTAAATATCTTTGAAATACTATATATCTGAACATTTTAGTGTAGGAACATGAATACAAACAATGAAGTGAGGGGCGACAGAATTCGACAATACTTTTAACCGCCACATGAGGGCAGTAGTTTCCACTTTGGGACTTAAACATTAGTATACAGAGAGGGTTTAAAAAGTCCAAATAAAAAACAATGTCCCAACATGGCGGTTTCATTCATACTATCCTATAAACTGCAAAGAACGAGGTATTTACTGTATCTTGTTTAATATTTGTCTTTGGCTGTCTAAATATTTGCCTGACACAAATTCTACACTTGTGTGTGTGTGACTACAGTACATCCTGTCTGGCTCGGACGACTTTAACCTGTACATGTGGAAAATCCCCAAAGACCCCGAAAGAGGTGAGCCAGCGTCCGGCCAGCGCGTTTGCAGCAAACTAGAGAGATGTTTTGCTGTCCAGTTGGACGCGTGGTGAACGGGGCCTTCATGGTCCTCAAAGGTCACCGCTCCATCGTCAACCAGGTGCGCTTCAACCCGCAAACGTACATGATTTGCTCCTCCGGTGTGGAAAAAGTCATCAAGGTGAGTCCCGGTCCTTCACTTGGGTAGTTATGCGCGTTTAAAAATCGGGGATATTTATTTTTATTCAGCAGGTGTGCCCAAATCAAGTAAACAACGTCCAGTGTTTTCGTTACAATTGGTTTGAACATTTCTTTATTCATATATTAATTTGGCTGTTTGAAAATGAGTCGGTTGCATCGATCGATTTGAACCCCGCCCAGCTATTTCGCAGCCACTTACCAGGTTTGACGGCTCAATGACAGTTGAAATGATTTCGTGCTGCGCTATGGAAAGCAAAAGTGTCAACGTGGAGTCAATTTAAAAAGGGAAATAAATGTCCACATGACTCAAGCGGAGAAATCAAGGACCGCAAATAGAAATACACTTGGAAACCCGCAAATTAAAATGAAGGTGTCAGTCAGATAGAGTGTGGCCTCAACATCCCAGACTTGGAACTAACATTTTTTTTGTTGCTTCTGATTGCAAATGAAAAATGCAGAACAAAATAAATATTGTGATGATGGAATGATGGTTTTGCAGGTGTGGAGCCCGTACCAGCAGCCCGACAGCCTGGGCGACCTGGACGGCTGCGTGGAGGACAAGTGTCGCAGCCTGTACACGCACGAGGAGTACATCAGCCTGGTGTTGAACAGCGGCAGCGGACTGTCGCACGACTACGTCAGCCAGTCCATCCAGGAGGACCCACGCATGATGGCCTTCTTCGACTCGCTGGTGCGCCGCGAGATCGAGGGCTGGAGCTCCGACTCCGACTCGGACCTCAGCGAGGACGCCATCATGCAGCTGCACGCCCGGGGACGCCGCGTGGCCCCGGCCGAGGGCGCCCCCGGAGCCGACGACTCGGACCGCTCCGGCTCCGGGGGGGACGGCGAGGGCCGCGCCGGGAGGCGGGGCGGCCGCCCGCCGCCGTCGGGTCCGCCGGCCGACGGCGGAGGCGGAGGCTCGGACTCCAGCGAGTTCTGGCTGGACCCCATGCCGCGCCCTCGATCGCCCAGCCCGCGGGACTACGCCACCTTGTCCGTCCCCTCGTCCACGTCGCCCTCGCTCCCCGCCGGCGCCTCCAGCCCCTCGGCCGGCTCCAGCACCGAAGACGAGGAGCGACGGAGCGCCGTGCGCCGCCGCAACGTGATGAGGCGGCGGCGACGCGGGCGGGCCCCGTCCTCCTCCGGCGGCGCGCCCGCCCGCTCGTCCCCGTCCGCCCACGACTCGCCCTCCTCGGGGGAGGAGTCGGAAGACGGCGGCCGGCGTCTCCGCCTGTCCGAGTTGGTGTGCGGCAGCCCGGCCATGTCGCCCGGCAGTCCGGCCAACGGGAACGAGGCCACGCCGCGACGGCCCGCCAGGACCCGAGCCGTCGTCTCGGACGACGACAGCGAGGCGGACGACGACGATGACGACGCCGCCGAACGGCCGCGAGACGGACTCGCCGCGGAGGAAACCCGGACCGGGGATGGTCTCAAACCCCCCACGCAAAAGCGGACGCACGCGGGACCGGAAGAGGGTGAGTGCGCTTCCTCCGAGAAAAAGTTCAAAACCTAGTCGCCGCTTTTAGTCCTTTTGGAGGCGACTTTAAAAAGAAAAAAGCGAGCGGCGAGTCCACCGTTGGCAAAGGAACCCCCGTCGGGTGTTTTCGGAATAATTCGCCCGTTCTGTCGTGGTGGAGGATTTTTAGCCAAGGTTTTGTTAGGGGGGGAGGGGCTTTGTTTTGCCGCCGTTGACATTCTTTGATGCCGAAAAGAAGAACTAGGGCTGCTTTAAAAGTCAACCCGTTCCATAACAAGCACGCGCTAACTTTATCACGTGACCGCTTACTACGCTGAAATCAAGTAACAGCATCAACGGGCTTTTATGTTATTTGGTAAATGGCTTCATTGCCGGCGACCGGGAGAGTGCAATTCAATTGGACGTCCGTCATCGCCGTCAATTGCAAGTCACCAGTTAACTCAAGTTTGCATATAAAATCAGGTGGAGTCAAGCATGGCCGTTTTGTGATTAGTAGCATCTTTTTTTTCAGCGCTTTGGAGGTTTAATGAGTTTAACATTTAAAAAAAAAGAAGAGGAATCACCATTTTGGTTCAAGTGTTTCATGTGAGCTAACACCTTTTTGTTAGGGCGCTTTTGATTTGCTTTCCGAAGGCGTCGAGGCAAGAGGAAGATTGCTTTACCGTTACAAAGCAGACATGTTTTCTGTCAATAAAAAGACTCGCTTGGTCTTCAGACCCAAATTTTGGCTCTTTCTTTAGCGTAGTGCTACTCGTATTAGGTAGCATATATATTTAATAGAGTTGTTTAGAATCCTTTTTAGTCTTTTCTCCCTTCTGTCCAGTAAACAACAAGATATAAACACTCCCACGTGGCACATTTGAAAGGATTCCGCCAACACTCCGATTCCCATTTTCCATTCCAAAGTTCACCCGCTTTTATTCTGACTTTAGCTCCACTTCACAAGATATCTGTCTCTTTTTTTTGGAGGACCTTTGTAGCATCTCAAGCCATTTGTTGCGCCACCAGCGCATAACGAAGCAATTCAAACGGGAGGGATGATCCTCCCATAAATGGCCAAGCGTCCGCCTTCCCAACACAATTGGAATACCTAGTGAGGATGCCGCTTATACCATATGATTCATCCATTCCATTTTTGTCCTACAATGAGTTAAAAAAATATTATTTTCAAGCATTGCTATAGTCTTGTATTCAATGCATGACTTCAGGATTTTTTTTTGTATTTGTTTGTGTCCGTCAACTTATTTTTTTAAACATTTTGAATCATTTTACGACATTGCAAAATTTCTGAATGCTGATGTCACTGATTTGGTCCTGGCGCGTTTTTGTCATTTTATACTCGTATCAAATCCTTTTTGAGGGATTGTACTTGGATCTTTGAGTAGTTTTTCCTAAATATGAATCTTTTTTTTTTTTTTTTTTAATACTTCTTTTTTTTCATTCATAAGATAGGCACACAGATGCAGCGTTAAAAAAAAGAAAAAAAAGAAAAAGGAAAAAAAGCGTGGCTCTTTCTTGCAACAAGCAGCTGAGCAGTGTGTGTGTGTGTGTGTGTGAGTGACATCACTTTCCCAAACATTCATCTCATCCCCTTTGAAAGTTTGTCCATATATGGAAGAGCACGCCGGGTTCGTCTCTCCCCGGCGAGGAGGAGGAACACCAGTTACCTTACAAGGCACCAGCGACCTGCGCGTTTGTCTGACTGGACGCCGACCGACTCACCTTTTGCTTCTTCCAGGTCAGCTTACCCGCGCGTTTGCAACGGTCAAAAAGACCCGGTCAAATAACGTGTCCCTCGACTCAAAATGTAAGCAGTGATGGCACCCCAAAAAATGTCCGGGTGAGGTGTTTAAGTGGAACCTTCTCCGCTCGCTGGGGTGTCTTCACACCAGGGCCCCGAATCTCACAGCGGCGTCCAAATGGCGTCGACCCCGTTGACCCAAAGGCCGCCAATTTCTCATTTAACGCACGCCGACGTGCGAATTAAGTTAGACGAGCGCCGTGGATGAATTGACAGTTTGTCATGGCTAATGCGGCCGTGCGAGCTGCGCCCCGAGTTTTCGCGATGAGTTGAAGCATTTCGTGCGCGCTCGATTGGCTAGCCGTCGTGTCTTAGGGGTTTTTGACGGATGGGCTGTCGAGCAAAGCGTCCGGACTCCAATCTAACATCTTGTTTTGCAACTTGAAATGTCGAATTGAACGCTAACCACCAACTAAGGCTGTATCTTTAATTTGACCAATTATGAAAGTTTTTTTGTTTTAATTATCATTCTTCATTTTAAAAAAAAATGAAAACGAAACCTCACAGTTCGATTTGAGGTGTAAACAAACTAAATAAACACTTAATTTTAGGTCATGTAGGCCACATTTATACCAAATGTTTATGTAGTGGCCTACTTGATGTTAAAATCAACCTCCATATTAGTACAGTGTTTTGTTAGCACTTTGTCATAATCGATTAAATTCTAACTTTTTTCCGTTTATGAATTTAATAAAAAATACGTTTGTCACAACACTAGACGGAAGCGGAAGTTGAATGAATGCGAACACAAGTGCACACAAACTATTAATGTTAATCACGATGCTCTTGATAGCGTCACTCGGCCCACAAAGGGTTAAGTCACTCCTGTTTTAGGCTCATTAGCCTCCAGTCAATCACACTTGGGAGTCGATCCTGGGCGGGGCCTCAAGCGAAAGCCTGGCGGATGACAACCGCGTCGGCCAATCGGCGTCGAGAGAGGGCGGTCTCGTGTCTGCGTGGCGTCCAATGAGAATCCTTGATTTTTCCGCCGTCGGCGCGATTCGTCTGTCGCAAAGTTTTTCTCCCTCTCTCTCTTTTTTGTATTTATTTATTTATTTTTTAAAGTCGACCTGCCTTGTATGAAGCCTCCCTCCCTCGGGGGAACCTCTGCCTCTGCGCCGCGGTGCAAGAGTTACGCAAAGAGAGAGAGAAAAAAAAGGAGGAGAGAGAGTGATAGAGAAGGAGGAACCGTCGAAAAATCTTAAGGAGGAGAAGAAGAAGAAGAAGGAGCGGGTTGAGGAGAGGCAGGCAGCCGGGCCGGCGAACACACGGACACGGACACACGGACGCACACACGCGGCAAGAAAAGCCTGTCGGGAGACGCCGTTTTTGGCCCGCAGTCATCGGACGCCATGGACCTTTACGACGACGGAGAGCAGATCTACATGCAGCAGGAGGACGACTGGGACCGGGACATGCTCCTGGACCCAGCCTGGGAGAAGCAACAGCGAAAGGTGAGCTGCCTCATTTCCGGGTTTCAACCGCACACACACACACGCCCGCCCGCCAACAAATTCATCCTTCTTCTTCTGGTTGGGACGTCAAATCTCATTTTGACACCCCAACACCGCCATTGCGAAGCACCGGGCGGCTTTTGACGCCCAAAATTCGGAAGCCAAAGCCCAAATTTGGCCGTAAACGAGCACCATTTGAAACCCTAACCACCGTTTGAAACCTGAAGCTCGCCATCCAGCAATTATCTTAATAGACTCTAGTCGAAACTTCAAGCATTGGACTCCTTCAAAATCTCCATTTTTTAGGTTTTTAAACACGAACTTTGCGTCCTGTCTAAAATTGCAACTAAAAGCTTGGTTGAAAAGCTCCATTTGGAAGCTTAACATCCCTGACAGGTCTTGGTCCAAATTAAAAATGTCAAATTGCATTGGAACCTTAGTTTCAAATCCCTTTTTGGGAAGCGAATGCACGTGTGAAAGCGTAAGAAAAAGACGTTTGAAAAAGCAACAATTGGCTCTTGCTCTGTCTCTGTGTCCTCAGGCCTCTTTGAATATTTGGCACTGGCTTCAAACTGCTTTCCAACTCATTTCTTCCAACTCATTTTCAAATTTCAACATTAACATGCATGTTTGTACACCTGCTCTTAGTCACTTCCCGTCTTTGTACATTAAAATGGTGATTCAAGTAGCCGCTTTTCCCAAAATGACGCTTTCAAATTCTGGCGCTTACGGTTTTTTGAAACAGATTAAATTAAAACAAAATCCAATAATTTCTGTACAAATGGCCCAAGAAATATCAATTTGTTTGTGTGGGTTGTTTGTATGACAAAGTGGAAGAAGTGATGACATTTTAGAATGGTGAGGTTAAAGGTCACAGAGGTCAGAAAAGGAATTTCACCACAACTTGATAAGGGGTCAGCATATTTCGCTCAAGTTTCTTGACGAGATGATGACTTTTTGGAGGATGAGGAACAAATGTGGCGATGCTTTGAATTTGGTGCCTTAGGCGCAAGTGTCAGTCTCTTGTTTTTTTACTGGAAAGAAAGGCCCTTTATTAAAATATGTCAATGTTTGCTGTCAAGTCTTTTCGAGCTACATGGTGCTTTTTTATAGTTTGCAAAGGTACAGTAACTTCATGAATGTAATATTTGAAATTGTAACTTGATCAACTCTGGGATCATATCTAAAAGTGGGCATTAGAATACCATGATTTTGACTTTTTAATGTGAAAAGCTAAAGTGAACCGCAATTTAATGATTGGACAGTTTTAATCGTTGGAGTCAATGCTAACTCAGTCGTTAGCGTACCTTGTTGAAATGGCTAATTTCCACCCTTTTTCATTACAACTCCTCTTTTATGAGTGGATAGATTCACAAAAAACGCTTTGTCATTCCATGTGAGTTTTTTTGCGTAAAGTTCATTCAAACAAAGTGTCTTCTATCTCTTTACTACTTATGTTCTCCACTATAAATCGTCTTTTTTATAGTTTTTTTTCGGCCTACCAATCAGGAGCAAGTCTTTTTTTTCTTTTCCATATGCCAGATGGATATGTTGTGTTATCTAGGCTATAGTTTACTCTTCATTACTTGCTCTTAGTTTCTGATTTTTAAAGATTGCCCCTATTTTAAAAAAAGAAGTTTTTGGGTCCCTAAATGTTCAAATGGAACTCCGCCCCTCCCAGTTAATCCGAATCAAACGCCAATAGCAACCAGCCAAGTGGTGTGAATGGTTCCGCTGGCGGCGCACCTTGTCCACGCAACAGATGTCCGGCGTGCGCTTGGCTGCACGCCGCCAACGATCGCAGCAAAAAGTCTGTCATCTGCTCTACGATGAGACGTGGATTAGCCCCGCCCCCTCTATCCATGTCTTAATTTGCAGGGTAGAAGGAGGGATTAGATGATCCTTGAACCTCCCCCCTCCCGCCTCCACGCGGCACTCACTTACTCGCTACCTTTTCCCCTCTCCTCTCCTCTCCTCTCCTCCCGCCGTTGAAAAGAAGAAAAAAAAGCCATGTGGAATCCGAGCGCCGCCGCGGTCTGGGCCGGGCTTGCGTCGGTTGGGAGCGAGCGTGCCCAAAAATGGTAATAACGTGGCCCCTGGAAAAAGTTTTTCAGACACCCCCCTCCATCCAGTTTCTCGTCGCTTCTGGTTTCCGGCATGAGGTCATCGGCTACCGCTACCGGGGAGAAGAAGAGCGCCGAGACGTCACGGGGCGTCTGGTGGGCTTCCCGGATCTCATTCCCGTCTTGAAAAGCGGGCTGGCTGGGAACCCTCCGTCCCATTCATTTTTTTTCTCCTCGCTTCTTGTTTCCTTGGCGACATCACGCCGTCCTGTGGTAGAATTCGTCGTCAGCCCGGTCGGTCCGCGATTGCCGACGTAAGCCAGTTGAAAAAACCAAAACACCAAAACCTTAACCCAGTTGGGACCCCTATGCTCACCTTTGACCTTTTCAAAAACGGACCTTCCTCTTGGAAAGTACCTTGAATTTTAAATCAATTTGAACTGATTAAATGCAGACTTATTTCAAATTTTATATCATTTTTAACCTGAGAAAAGGCTGTTTTTTACAGTGGTCAGTTAGCTGTGGTGCTTCTTTGTTGGGCTGCAAGTGCTAGCAAAGGTGCATCATGGGAAGGAACGGAGGAATGTGATGACAGCAAGTGTTTCTTTCGCACGCTGCCTTTTTTCCCCCCTTTTTCCTTCTTTTCTTTTTTTTAAGAGCAGCAATGAAAGTAAACATCGTCGCTCGTACTTTTGTCCAAGCGGGAGGGGAAAAAAAGTCAATTGAAATGCCATGTCGTTCACCAGCCGTGTTGTGAAAGTTGACTTTTTATGTGGAAGCCAGTTGGAAAACAAACAAACTTCCTCTTAGTCACTCATGATAATATTTCAGTCAATGATGGAGTGCTTTCAAGACAATTATTGGCAATATTACTCACACATTCTATCAAGTTATTATTGGGAACTTGACTTTACTTTGCTCGGAATCTAAATGATGCCATATTTGGTAGCGGTAAAGAGAATTTTCAGCTTTTGGGAGCCTTTTCCTGCTGCCATTTAGTAGCGATGCTAACAGAAATAAAGCTGAATAGAATGCAATGCTTTTCAAATAGTTGCTACTACTTCATTCTTAGAAATAAATAAAATAAAAGACTGGTGTTTTGGTTTTAGCTAACGTACATCTCGAAAAGGAAGTGAGCACGCTCCTTTCAAAATAAGGACAAAGTCCGAAATGCAAAACTTGTTCAATTTTCATTTGGAAATGAATCGTCGCAATAAATTAAAATGCCAAAACTTTCAACATTTCAGAAAAATAAAAACATATTTCTTGATATTTTGGTTGTTTTGATACAAAATGCATATCTAGTAGTTTGCTAAAAACTGGCGTAATAGACTCGGGAAGATTAGTCGTATTTAGCAAGGGCTGTAAAAAGTTCAAAAAAAAATTTACTGTTGATGAGTTTGCAAATTCTTTCCATCTTTTTAGAAAAAAAGAAGTGGGAACTCGGTGTGAACCAACCTTAAAAACGCAACTCACCAAAAAGGGAGCTTGTCATTTCCTTTTTTTTAGTATCGGAATTTCAGATGAATCATCCGCTGCATTCCGCGTTTTACGCAACTTTATAACCGTAAAAGCCAATGACAAGTCGCTGCACGGCTTAGTTAGCTCCTCCCCCAGGCAGAAAATGCCTGAGTTAAAAAACAAAAAAGAACGAGGTGATGCAATAGATGGGCTGTTATTGAACAAATCGATGGATCTTATCTCTGCTTAGTGCTGCTGGAATGTGGCGTGGAAGTAAACCAAATGAAAAAGAGCGCCCCCTTTGGCCGGGGTCAAACTTTATGGGGGTGCGAGAAGTAACTTTAAACGTGAAAGCGGCGACTGACGGGGTCTCAAAAGACGTGGAGATTCCGACCGGCACGTTGGGACTTGCGTGGGAATCCAAACGGTTCAAAAAAAGAAAAAGAAAAAGAAGTGTATTGTCACAACCTGCGCGACAACAACGTTTGAACTTGTTTCAAACTGAGTTTTTTATCGATTTTAAAGTTCTGGCTGGATGCTTAGTTGGTGCTTGAACGCACCTTTTAGTCAGCTTTCAGAATGGGACAACATTTGGAATTAGAACCCACCTGGGATCGAACCCTCGATCCCAGAACTGTGAGGCGAACCACTCGCCCGCCTCTTTAAAATCAACAAATACAATTTAAAAATGTTTTTTTTCTTTTTTTACCCGATTCCGATACATTTATAGTATCACCTCATCTATTTTGTCCAATGACTGTTTATCACAGCGTCTATTTTGGGAGCGCCATTTTAAAACGCAGGTGTAACAGAGCATTTTAGCCGAAGACAAAGCCTGGCGCGCCATTGGCCGCCACGGGAAGCGTCCGCATGAGTCAGCCGCTTTCCGGGCCAGCGTTTTTCTGCTGACCGTCACCTGACTCAGCCGCACGCCGCTCGCTTCTCCACAAAGGAGGCTTTCAGCATGCGTACTGTACTCGCCGCCGCGCCGCGGGTTCCAGAAGGCCGCCGAATGCCGTCGAATGCCGGCATTTGCCGGCGTTACCCCGGTTACGGCTTCCCCCGTTGGCTGGATTTCCAGGGAGCGACCCAGCCGGCCAGCCGTTCTGATTGTCTAGTGTAAATCCGGCGGCGGAAAACTGGCTCCTCCCCCATTCCGACAATGTACAGTCGTACCTCTACTTACGAATGCCCCTAGGTAACGAACGTTTCAGGTTACAATTTTTTTTTTCCATGCAAAGGAGTGACTCAAGATACGAAAAAATCCAAGTTACGAAATCCCCCAAAAAGTAAATGCATTTCCTTATCCATTATTTTATTTTGAATTCCCCTTATTAAGCGATTAAAAACTGTACAAATGCAATGTGGCATACATTTTCACACACACACACTCGCGCGTAAAAGTCACAGTGGATGGCTTTTGCCGCCATCTGGTGGACAAACACGGGCATTACGCCTCCCATAATAACGGCCACGGAGGGAACTATTTCAGCGGTGCAGGGCACATTTTCCATATGCTTTATTTATTTTAAGACATTAATGAATCATTTCCTTAGAATTTTCTCTCATTTTTTGTATGTTTCCTCACATCTTTCATACAAAATTGGGACACTTTGACCCATTTTAAAGGGTTTAGTTGGTCGTTGTGCGAGGACCGTGGAACAAAGTAGAGAATTTACATATAAAGTACACCTCTACTTACAAAATTTTCAAGTTACGAAAAAAAGTTCTGGAGCCAATTCATTTCATAAGTAGAGCTACGACTGTATTTTGACTTATATGGTCAAATAAAAATACGGGGTGCATTTTTGGGCGCAATTGGTGGGTTAGAAAAAACGGGGCGGGGCTTGGGTTTTGATACAATTTGAGGTTTTAGCTAGGGGCTCTGGCCAGCGACCAAAACGGGCTAACCGCTAGCTACCAAATCATTTGTCCCCCCCCTTTCTTATGTTCTCCCTTGGAAGCTGACCAGAGAACACACGCATGTACTGGGCGCGCGTGTACGTACGTCCCCGGGCAACCGGCAGGAAGTTGTTTTCCCGCGCCCGGTAACGGCGACGTCGTGCGTCAATCTCTCGGGTCCATTGACGCAGACGCTTTTAGTGGCAGGTCGGCGAGGTCTTGCCATTGGCCCATCCATCTCCTTGGCTGCGGATCTCGCCAAGTGTCCCGATGTCGCGCGGGCCAACGGGCAGACAAAGGAGGGCCGGCGCGGCATGGCGCTGATATTTACTGTCGCGTCATTCGTCTTTTGTTTTTTTTTAATCTAAGTCGGATGAAAAATGGATAGTTGTCGCTAGGGGAAGCCGAAAAAGGTAGAAAAAAAAAATCAAAAGATATGTTGTGCACTGGAATAGAAATGCACTTTATGGTGAAGCTTCAAATCTCATTGGACTTGTATAATGACAATAAAGATATTCAATTCAAGTAGCATTTTCACTTCAAATAGTGACAGTCGACAACACAAGGCGGAAAAACTGGTTTCCATGTTTATCTTGTCTGCGAGGGCTGGAATCCAGCCACTAAAAAAACAGACATGTCCTCTTGGAAGGCCTTTAAATAAGAATAGAGGCAACAACATGCTGATTATATGAATATAATTTTGTTTAATTTTTTTTTTTTAACCAAAAAAACAGTTTCTTTTGGGCTTAAACCAAAATTGCTAATGTTGAAATGATTAACACATACCTAGAGCGCTCTCTTGCAGTTCAGTTAAAAATATGTGAATGATGTAATAATTTTCACATCTAAGTTGCACCCCTGTGACAAACTATTTTTAAAAAAATCTGCAACTTATACTCCGGAGAATACGCTCTATATTAAGTTTCCAGAGTTTTTGGATCAGGTCTCGCTACATCTTCAATTTTGGGCTCAAATCTCGCTGTTGGAAAGCAATTTCCTTTTTGCTAACAACTTTTGACTTCCTTTCCTGCTTTGACACAGAATTTTTTTATTGGACGGATTTTCCTGCGTTTCTGACCTGAAAACACCCAAGTCGGATCGGACTTGGCTGGAAAAAGTTTGTGTGTGTGTTATTATTGATGCTGACTCATGAGGATTTTCAGCCCTCTTCACTTTTTGGCAAGCAGGCACGTTTTGGGAGGTGCTGGCCAAAGACGGAAAGCACAAAAAATGTCGTCGCTGCTCTCTTTTTTTTCTTCACTTTTCTGGCCTTGCGTTGCGCAACACGTAAGGCCGCTTTGCTTCGGAGACCTTTATGAGCAGGAAAGCACTCATTGGTCCTTTCATGCTACGTCTCTTGAACCTTCTTAATCAAGACACCCATGTCTCCTCAATGGCTAAAATAACATGGCTGTATTGAGGGTGGACAGGTGGATAAGTGGATAGCGCTTTGGCCTCGCAGTTCTGGGGTCGAGGGCTCGATCCCACATGTGTGGAGTTTGCATGGGCTGGTGTGGGTTTTCTTTGAAAGTATGCCGGCTGACTTTTTGTTTGTTTTTTCCCCGTAAACGTTGCCAATGACGGTGCACAAGTGAGCTAACCATGCTAACCCCGGCGCGCTATTTGAAAGGCCAGTCAGTAAATATGAAAATTATTAACGTTTCCATTTGTTCCGTAGACCTTCACGGCGTGGTGCAACTCTCACTTGAGGAAAGCCGGCACGCAGATTGAGAACATCGAGGAAGACTTCCGCGATGGTCTGAAGCTCATGCTGCTGCTGGAGGTCATCTCAGGTCAGTCAAAAATCAAATCACCTTTTATACATCCATTTAAAAAGACGAGTAGTAGTAGTAATAGCAGAAAGCGTTTGCAACGACCACAAAGATAGTTCATGGCGGTGTTTGGTTTGACACGCATGACAAATACTACACACATTTCCACATTTGCGGTAGTTTGTTCCCAAACTTTGAAGAAAGAACGGCGTCCCGTTGTTTTGAAAAGAGCCGCGCAACACGGAATGCGATCAATCGCTCTAATGGAAACCATTTGAAAATCAACAAGGGCTTGCTGTTAGTTGCAGCATGTCAAAGTTACTAGGAGTGACGAAGCTTAGCTTAGTTTATCTTATTTTATCTTATCTTAGTTTATCTTATCTTGGCTCACCTTAGTTTATCTTATTTTAGCTTATCTTATTTTAGCATAGCTTAGTTTAGCTTATTTTAGCTTAGCTTATTTTTGCTTAGCTTATTTTAGCTTAGTTTATTTGATTTTAGCTTAGCTTATTTTATTTTTGCTTATTTTAGCTTAGTTTAACCTAGCTTAGTTTAGCTTATTTTATCTTAGCTTATTTTAGTTTAGCTTAGTTTATTTTAGTTTAGCCTATCTTAGCTTATTTTAGCTTAGCTTATTTTAGTTCAGCTCAGTTTATCTTATTTTACCTTAGTTTGTGTCAGTTTGTCTTAGTTTATCTTATTTTATCTTACCTTAGCTTATTTTATCTTAGCTTAGTTTAACTTAGCTTATTTTATCTTATCTTAGTTTAACTTAGCTTAGTTTAGCTTATTTTATCTTAGCTTATTTAAGTTTAGCTTACTTTATTTTAGTTTAGCCTTTCTTATCTTATTTTATCTTAGCTTATTTTAGTTTAGCTTAGTTTATCTTATCTTACCTTAGTTTGTCTTAGTTTATCTTATTTTAGCTTATCTTATTTTATCTTACTTTATCTTATCTTACCTTCCTTTAGTTTATTTGATCATAGCTTAGCTTATTTTAGCGACTGCTCAGTGACTGGTTGTCGTTGTCGTTGTCGTTGTTCTGTGTGTAATCCAGGCGAGCGTTTGGCCAAACCCGAGCGAGGCAAAATGAGAGTGCACAAGATCTCCAACGTCAACAAAGCGCTGGACTTCATCACCGGCAAAGGAGTCAAGCTGGTGTCCATCGGCGCCGAGGGTGAGCACCGGCACCCCCTTTCGTGTCCGCCGACACATTTGGCCGCCCCTTCGAGCCCTTCGAGCCCCGGCCAGCGCCACTGTCCTTTTGACGGGATTTCCGTCACGGGACGGGCGCCTGAGCCTGAGCCTGAGCCTGATTGGATTACGGCCATTTGTCCAAGGCGCTAGTCAACCAACCTGTTGGAAAATCACAAGTCGCTCAAACAAATTCATTTCCAATTGCACATTTCAACCAACTAGTAACGTCATTGAGCTAACTGATGATTTAAAAAAAAACATTCTCAACTGGACTCACAAACATTCTCTGATATCGAAGCCAACTTAAAAAAAATCTAATTTACCCCCCCAAAAACAAAAAACAAATCAGCAAAAAGTGACCCAAAATCCAAAGCAAACAATTCAACATTTACATGAAATTTCCCCCCAAAAAATACAACCAAAGCTACCAATATTAAAAAGACGTGACCTGGAAATTGTCTCCTGTTCAATAAGTTTTCATTTGAATCCCATCGTCTTTTTTTGGATGTCTAGAAATTGTGGATGGCAACGCCAAGATGACTCTGGGAATGATATGGACCATCATCCTCCGTTTTGCCATTCAGGACATTTCCGTCGAAGGTACCTTTGTGTGTTTGTGTGTGTTTGAATGCAACTTCCACGTGACTTCCATTTTGTTTTAACCTCAGAAACATCGGCCAAAGAGGGCCTCCTGTTATGGTGCCAGCGCAAGACGGCGCCCTACAAGAACGTCAACATTCAAAACTTTCACATTAGGTCAGAATACACAATAATATTTTGGTATGTGTGTGTTCATGTTAAATGACCCCAAAAGTAAGTTGGAAATAGAAAAATTAGCAAGTCAAGGTAGCCATTTATTTTGGTACACGAATGCGACAATTTAAAAGTCAAAACAACAGCAAATCAGTGCCTTTTTTTAGTCATTTCACCACTTATAAAGTCAGAAAAAGTCTCTGAATTCTTTTGACAACATTCTGACACTGTTGCTAATCAATGAGTATGCATGTACCGGAGTATAATGAAAAAAAATGAGGATTTTTAAAAAGCCGCAAGAGGTAGTTTCAGCACCACAGTGGCAAAGCGACGCTCCCATGGGTGCGTTCCGGACTCGGCAGTTTCCATATTTTAGCTCCCAGGTCGGCATATCCACCCATCAAAAGAGCCGCCACGTGTAAATCCCGGTCGGTCTAATGCGTCTTTTCTTCTCTCTTCGCACTTACTTCAGCTGGAAGGACGGCTTGGGTTTCTGCGCCCTCATCCATCGGCACCGTCCGGAACTCATCGACTACGGAAAACTGCGCAAGGTGAGAGGACGATTGGACGGAGACGGAGACCGTCTCGATGAATTGTCATCTTTATTTTTTTTGTTAGGACGACCCCATGACCAACCTGAACACCGCCTTCGACGTGGCCGAGAAATACTTGGACATCCCCAAGATGTTGGACGCAGAAGGTAAAAATAGAAGTTACAAAAGGATATTGATTTTAAAAAAGCAGTCCTGTCAGATATTTTGACATTTTTCCAGTCGCTAATTCACTGTGTGGTGAGCTCCTCCGGCTCGCAGTTCCTGGTTTGAGGGTTCAAACCTGGGTTGCGGCCTTCCCACGTTTGCGTGTTGTGTTTTTATTTGTTTTGTTTTTTTACATCTGGGTATTCTGTTTTCCGCCCACATGCCAACATTTTTTTAAATAGGCAAATTGTTAAAAAAAACAACAACCCTTTTTTACCCATTTTTTTCCACTGGATTTAGCGCCATCCACGGCGGCCATGAAGTTACCGTTTTTTACTGCCCAGAATAACCACGTGAGATCTAGTTGGCCAACCCAAACCGAGTTTGACACCCCTGCTCCCCCAATTCCTCCCCCTTCCCTTCCCTCCTTCCTCCACACTTCCTCCCCCTTCCCCTCCCCCTCCCACAGACATTGTGGGCACCGCCCGTCCGGACGAGAAGGCCATCATGACCTACGTGTCTAGCTTCTACCACGCCTTCTCGGGCGCCCAGAAGGTACCCGTGGATGCAGCGTCTCCTCCTCCTCCTCCTTCCTTCTTCCGCCCCACCCGTCCTCCCTCCTCACCTTGTCTTCTTTTTCATTTTATTTTATTTTTATTTTTTTACCCCTCAGGTGTTATTCTAACACTTTCTCTCTGCAGTGCACAAGCTTCCCTGCAGGGGTCACACTTTCTCTCTCTCACTGTCTGCATGTTCTGGAAGAAAAAAACGCATGACGGGATGGTGGGATTTTTGTTCGGGAAGCTCCTTCCGGTCTGCCTCGCTGCCGTCGATCTCCATGCGGCTTCAAATGGAATATGAGTCAAATTGCATAAAAAAATATTAAATATAGAATTTTTGGGCGGAAGCTATCGAGCGGTATTGACCGCCATAGACACTGGGACGGGTGATGGTGAATCATCCCGCTTCCGTGCCATTGATAAGTGATTGGACGTCCAATCTGTCTGGACTTGGGTTGGCATCCATCAATAAGTTGATTGATATCATGACATTAAATTGGATATAATAGTTACAATGTAGTGGTGCAAAAAGAGTCAACTCTTTTACTTGAACAACTAAAAATAACAACAACAACAACAACAAATTAGCAGTTAGCTTGGACGATTTAGCCCTCCAGAATCATATTGAGTAGAAAATCGGAGTCAAAAATGGCCTTTATTTGGCCGCCGGCCCTCCGCTTGGGACATCCATCGTCGGCAATGGCGACGGTGGACTTGCCCAAGTGAGCTTTCCCGGACGGCGGCAGGCAGACCCCCCCTTTCCCCCCGGCCCCCTCTGACGACGCCCCCTGCCGGCCCTCCTTTTTTGTCTCTGCACACTTTTACTCTTTCCTTCTCTGTGCCATGTGTGTGTGTGTGTGCTTTTTTTTTCCCGCCCACTCGCCGCCCACTCGCCACCCGCCGCCCCGCTGCTCCTCCTCCGTCCGTCCGTCCGTTCCTGCGTCCGTCCATCCATCCATCCGGCCCGTTCCCGTTCCTGCGGCAGATATCCTTAGCACCTTGAGGCCCGACGAGAAGGCCGTCATGACTTACGTGTCGTGTTACTACCACGCCTTCTCGGGCAAGCAGAAGGTGAGCAGCTTCCGCCGACCAATGGGACGGCGCTGGCTTTTTTTTTGGGTCGCTGGCTTTGGCTGCCGCGCTCTTTGCCTTCTCCTGTCGGGACTTTGGAGGACGGAATCGGGGGCCGCTTTAAACGTTAAAACCGAGCTAAGAGACGGAACGATGAGGTGACGACGGCGTCTGCGTCACAGGCGGAGACGGCGGCCAACCGGATCTGCAAGGTGCTGGCTGTCAATCAAGAGAACGAGCAGTTGATGACGGACTACGAGAAGCTGGCCAGTGACGTGAGTGCACCCCCGTCCAAAAGATAGCGTATACAGAGCCGTCAAATACGACTGATTTTTCGTTGTTAATTACGCCGGTCTTTACCAAACGACCAAATTGACATTTTGTATCAAAACTAAACCAAGAAAATCAAGTCATGTTTTTTTTTCCAGCAATTTACCTGAAAAAAACTTAAAATATCGAAAGCTATGTCAACTTACCGTGACAAGTTGTTTCGAAACGCAACGTAGAAATCTAGCGCATTATTTTGAAAGTGAAGTGGCGCGAATCACTTCCTCCTTAGTTTACTGAGCCCAGTCTTTTCCCAACTAATAAATTGGCATTTTGTATCAAAACTCCGCCAAGAAAATTATTTTTTGTCAACAATTGACCTTAAAAAAACATCTGAAATGTTGAAACTTTTGTTTTTGGGCTTCATTTGAGCGTCTTTCCCTTGGACAGTTGCTGGAGTGGATCCGCCGGACCATCCCGTGGCTGGAGAACCGCCTGCCCGAGAACACCATGCAGGCCATGCAGCAGAAGCTGGAGGACTTCCGCGACTACCGGCGGCTGCACAAGCCGCCCAAAGTGCAGGAGAAGTGCCAGTTGGAGATCAACTTCAACACGCTGCAGACCAAATTGCGCCTCAGCAACCGGCCCGCCTTCATGCCCTCCGAGGGTCAGATGGTGTCGGTGAGTGACTTGTCTGCTGGTGCCTTCCTAAATTAAGAAGAAAAAAAAAACGCTTCTTGAATCTCGACGTCGAGGGTTAAAGTCAAGTAGAAAAATACTGTGGACGTAGCGCCGTGGTTTACATCGAGTAAAAAAAGGAAGCTTTTAGTTGGTAAAAGTATTTTAGGTATATTACCGGAAGCCTTTGTTACCACCAATCAACACCAAATTAATCATCAAATGACCATGAATTGACCGCTGTTTTGATAGTTTATCATCAATTCTTATTGCCAGCCAAATGGTCCAAATATTTGCAAGCTATTCATAGGGAAGAATTCTTATTTTTCATATTTTTTTTAAATGTATTTTATTTTTACATTTTAGAGTTAAAAAAGTGCGTTCAAATTATTTTTAAAGTATAAATTAAAACAAAAGGAAAAACTCAATATTCAATCATTTCTTTTACATTTTGGAGTTAAAAACGAAATAATTTTGTTTGCTTTATGTCGGTCATTATTTTTTAAGTATAAATCAAAACAAAAAACAATCTATAATCTTTTTTTCTTTCATTTTTTTCATTTTGATGGATAAAAAATATAACTGTAAAAGTAAATTTTCTGTCATGCATAATTATCCTCCCTTAAAGGGATTTATGCCATTTTTTGCTATTTTTCTATTCAGAAATCCATGATGCGGTCACATCACCGTCCATTTTCAGATATAATCGAGTAAAATTGCAGTAGATAAGTGAGCCAAGTTAACGCGTCCCCCTCGACTCCCGTGATTGGCGTGTCCAGGACACGGCAAGGCGGATGATTGACAGCCAAGGCTTTCCCCTTAGGACATCAACAACGCCTGGGGCAACCTGGAGGGCGCCGAGAAGGGCTACGAGGAGTGGCTCCTCAACGAGATCCGCCGCCTGGAGAGACTGGACCACCTGGCCGAGAAGTTCCGCCAGAAGGCGGCCATCCACGAGAGTTGGACGGAAGGTAAGCGGCACGGAGGTGCGTCGTCGTGGACCACCGCGAGCGACGTTGATCTCTCCACCGTCCGTCCGTCCGTCCGTCCGTCTGGCGACCCAAGGCAAGGAGGAGATGTTGCGGCTTCGAGACTTCGAAACGGCGTCGCTGTCGGAGATCAAGGCCCTGCTGAAGAAACACGAGGCCTTCGAGAGCGACCTGGCCGCCCATCAGGACCGCGTGGAGCAGATCGCCGCCATCGCGCAGGAGCTCAAGTGAGACCAAAGTGGGGTTTTCGGGAGGAGGCGCCAAAGTTCTCCCGAGAAAGACTTTTTTTTCCTCTTCCTTCCAGCGAGCTGGATTACTACGACTCGCCCAGCGTGAACGGTCGCTGCCAAAGAATTTGTGATCAGTGGGACAACCTGGGGAATCTGACCAGGCAACGCAATGAAGCGCTACAGGTTAGTCACTGGCTTATTTTTAATCTTATATTAGCGCTCCATCGTGAGGAGAAAGTAGCGGGATGATCGCAGTCGGGGAGCGTTTTCAGAATAAAGGCTGCACCAAGTGTCACGTACTGTATGACTTTAAGCTAAGCTAATCGTTGCTACATTTTCAAATACAGTTAAATGTTGTTTACTTTGAAATGTTGCACTTTTTGTTATAGTCAGTTTTTTTCTGTCATACAAGTTTTTTGCTTTTTTTTTCATCAAATTTTTTTTTAATTTTATTTATTTTGATTACAAGTGCTTCTATTTATTTTTATTATTCAATTGATTGAATTGACTTAATTTAAATCATTTATTTTATTCAATTATTTATTTACTCATTTATTAATTAAATATTTATTTGCTGCCAAAGCACTGATTCCATAAAAAATGTCATGCAAGTTTTGTTTTTATTTTGAAAAAATGGCAAAAAGCAGTTTTCTTGCTATTTTGATCCAAAGCGCTTGTATTTATTATTATTTAATTGACTTCATTTAATACGTGTATTTTATTTCATTTACTTTAGTGATTTATTTATCTATTCATATATATTTTTTATCATTTGTATTAATTCATTATTATAATTTTTTTGAAACTTGCAACAGAGAACAGAGAAGCTTCTGGAAACCATCGACCAGCTGTACCTGGAGTTTGCCAAGAGGGCCGCCCCTTTCAACAACTGGATGGAGGGCGCCATGGAGGACCTGCAGGACTCCTTCATCGTCCACACCATGGAGGAAATCCAGGCAAGTCGGCATTCCAGTCCCCGAGTCCTCCCGTCCTACCTCCCTCCCGCCCCTCCTGACATCCTTGTCGTGTCCGTGGCCAGGGTCTGAGCGCCGCCCACGAGCAGTTCAAGGCCACGCTGCCCGATGCGGACAAAGAGCGGCAGGCCATCCTGGGCATCCACAACGAGATCGCCAAGATCGTGCAGACCTACCACGTCAACATGTCCGGCGTCAACCCCTACACCGCCATCGACCCTCAAGAGATCAACGCCAAGTGGGAGAAGGTGAAGCCTAGCTCGCTACCATGTTATTTGCAAACCGGAGTACCCGGAGAAAACCCAGCTAGGCCCGGGGAGAAGATGCAAACTCCACACAGGTGGACCGACCTGGATTGGAACCCAGCACCTCAAAACCGTGTGGCCTATTGACAAACCAAAACAATTTTGACTTGAGCTCACAGTTACGAAAGTGCAAAAAATGGTGGAAAGTCTGAAAAATTGAAGATGTGAAAAAGGATGCTTGTTTGTCCCCCGAAGGTTCGCCAACTGGTCCCCCACCGTGACCGGGCCCTGTTGGAGGAGCACGCCCGGCAGCAGAACAACGAGCGTCTGCGTCGGCAGTTCGCCGGCCAGGCCAACGTCATCGGGCCCTGGATCCAGACCAAGATGGAGGTAGGGTCTACGGTGGTCCCCAAGTGTCATCCCATTTTTTTAAATCCTTTTTTTCTTTTTGTGCAGGAGATCGGCTACATCTCCATGGAGCTCCACGGGACGCTGGAAGACCAGTTGGCCCACCTCCGGCAGTACGAGAAGAGCATCGTCAACTACGCGCCCAAGATCGAGCAGTTGGAGGGAGACCACCAACTCATCCAGGCCGCCCTCATTTTCGACAACAAGCACACCAACTACACCATGGAGGTACGTGGCCGGTGACGTTCTCCGTAGTTGACAAAACCGAGACTGTCGGGATGGCGGAAGTAGAAGCTACTGCTAGCGCGCTTTGTTTTTGCGGGTCACGGTGAAAAACGGGGTTGATATTTTCAACCGTTTACACAGAAATTAAAGACGGATAAAAGAATTGGAGTCGAGATGGAGATGAGAAGACCATTTGGTGGTCAAAACCATTAAAAAAATATATAGCGGTCTTCGGATTGCCACTTTTTAGGGCCGCAATGAGATCCATCAGGAAAGCAAAAACCCAAGTGATGATCTTGTTGATCTTTGCCATGTCCAGCACATCCGCGTGGGCTGGGAGCAGCTCCTGACCACCATCGCCCGCACCATCAACGAGATCGAGAACCAGATTCTGACGCGGGACGCCAAGGGCATCACCCAGGAGCAGCTCAACGAGTTCCGGGCCTCCTTCAACCATTTTGATAGGGTCAGTAAGCCAATCCGGCGCCCCAATGGCTCATTCCAGAACTGGATTAGTTGTTTTTTCCCCCAATTTTTTTGGATGTGAACAAGTCCTATTTTGAATGACGTGACTGGAAATGTCCTCCCATTCTGGAATGACTCAAATCTGGGCCTTCCACGTTGTCGTCGCCGGTTTGGAGCCGGTTTTCTTCCCTATTCACGTTGCACGTTAACCTCTGAGAATGGCCGTCCGTTTACGTGTCCGCATGCGTTGACGTGTCTCGACTCGGACGTCCGATCCGTCGGAACGCCCGTGGACGTCGCGGCGGCAGATGCTAACCGGCGTGCAATTTCTTGTCTGCATGCCTTCCTTACCCACAATGCACGGCATGGCTCTCACCTCGCGCGACTCTCGCGTGCGGTCGCGCGACTCCGGCACCCCCGCTCACTCACGGCTCAGGACCACTCGGGCACGCTGGGGGCCGAGGAGTTCAAGGCCTGCCTGATCAGCCTGGGCTTCGATATCGCCAACGACGCACAGGTACTTGCTTTATTTAACTCCTCCCCCTTTTTTGTTGTTGTTTTGTTTCTTCTCCTTTTTGTGTTTTTTTTCCTCCCTACTTTTTCCTCCTTCTCTTCCGACGGTATCCCTTTGCTTTCCTCTCTTTTTTCCCTCCTTCCTGTCCGTCGTTCGTCCCCTTTTTTTAGAAGAGAACGGGGGTGATGGACGCCGACGACTTCAAGTCCTGCCTTATCTCCGTCGGTTACAACCTGGTAAAGTTTTGGTCTTGGTTTTGAGAGGGTCAGGTAACACACCACAAGCATTAATAAAGGTATTGGCATAATTTTGGACTATTGGTCTGATTAGCGGGTGAGCCAAACATTCAGAACCCAATTTTGGATAGATTGGATTAGATGAGATCACTTTATTTCACTGTCACAGTAGCAAGAGCGTGAGAATACAGACACAAGAAAAGACATTTTAGACATAAATAAATAGGTCATAAATAATTAAAAATTAAATAAGCGTGTTGCTGAGGTGTTATTTTATATATATATATTTGCTAGGTGTCATTTCTTGGTTTGCCTGCAGCTAAAATGACTCTATTTTTGATATATATTATGGTTTGCAACAAAAAGGAAATAAAATCATTCAAAATAAATTCAAGAAAAAAATCAGGGGGACCAAATCTAATTTATATTGGGAGTGATAACCACTGCATTTTTGTTTTTATTTAAGTTTCATGATTTTTGTTTAGATGACGACATTGCATTTGGAAATTAATCGTCGTTCACTTGTTTTCATGTAAATTACTGGAAAAAAAACATGGTTTGATTTATTGATTTTTGTCGTTTTAGCGAAAGCCGTTGTAGTAAATTTTGGTCAGCTCTTCTTGACTTGTGCACGTTTGTACGCACGCGCCTCAACAGGGGGAGAGCGAGTTTGCCCGCATCATGAGCATCGTGGACCCCAACCGCATGGGCGTGGTCACCTTCCAGGCCTTCATCGACTTCATGTCGCGCGAGACGGCCGACACCGACACGGCCGACCAGGTCATGGCCTCCTTCAAGGTCCTGGCCGGAGACAAGGTAAAAAAATATCGCCACCTTTAACGACGACGGCTTTGCCATTGGTCAATGACCACCAATCCACCGTCAAATTAAGCAAACAACCATTTTGCCCATTCTAACTTTAATTTTTCAATGTATTTCATCCTATATATACACACACACTTTAAACCAAAAAGTGGAATAAAATAGTATTTATTTAAAAAAGATGATGTTTTATCCAAATTTGACATTTTAAAACACCTTGCTTTGGAAAACGGTGATTGTTTGTTTGCACACGACATGCAGTAGTTAAGTCATTCCAAAAATTTGCCCATTTCCACCTAAAGCGTAATTTTTTTTAAAAACTTATATACCAACTGTAAATAACTTGATTTCAACCCCAGCCTAAATAATTGGTGATTTAACAGACTATCCAAATAATGGTTTGAAATAGCTCTCTTGTACATTGAAATGTTATTTTTTTTCTTCTTTTTCCGTGCCTAAACGCACGCAGAATTACATTTTGGAGGACGAGTTACGGCGAGAGCTGCCCCCCGACCAGGCGGAGTACTGCATAGCCCGCATGGCCCCGTACGTTGGCCCCGACGGCGTGCCCGGGGCCCTGGACTACATGTCCTTCTCCACCGCCCTCTACGGCGAGAGCGACCTTTGAAGCCCCTCAGCTGCCCGCTTTTATTTTTATTTTTATTTTTTTTGTACGTCTCTGGCCTTATCTCAATATTATTTCCCCCCCAAAAAAACCCACGGCAAGCCGTTTACACAGAGAGCAAACACATTTTTATTTTCTTGTCATTGTCTGTCATTCATAAATAAGTAAAGTTAACATATTTTATGATACTGAACCAAAAAAAAAGGTATTTTTCTTCACCTGGTTGAGAGTGAGCGATGAAAATTGTAATAAAGAAACTTTGCTTTATTGTTCTATGGTTATGAGAGTTTAATGATAATCACTCAACAGCCACATAAACCGAATATTTAAATGAATGTATTAAAGGAGATGTATATTAAAAATACCCTAAAATTAATTAAATTGCCAAAATATTCCAATAGACACAATAAGAGGCTTATTTTTAAAAGTTGTCCAAGGTTAAACGTTCCCATATTTCGAAATTAATTCTCAGCTTGTAAAGATTTTTGTTTTGATTCTTTTCGACAGGTGTTCCGCCCTCCGATAATTAGCTAATGACAGTAGTATTCTTGTCATTAGACAAAAAGAACGTTACGAATATATTCACCATAAAATCAGAACCAAGACAATAGGCTTCGGGCAACGGAGAGTCTCAATTGATGCCCGAAAACGGAGAAAAAATGACGAAAGATGCCAAAATTGCACGATTTCTCCTCGATAGTTAGCGTGTTTATGCTAGCGTTGTTCATGCTAGGATGTTTAGCAGGTTCCTCCATTGACTGCTGCGAAGATGGCGTCATATGTTGGTAAGTCATTTGAAATCAAAATGGATTTAGGAATAACATTGACTTTGTGAAAGCTATCTATTCATTACCCAGTCAGAGATTGTTCTTTGCTAGCGTGCTGATAATTTCAGAAAAGTACAATAGTTTCCGATATAGCCTGAACCGTAGTTTAAAGCTCTCCATATGTAGCTTTGGGTCAAGCTAGCGAGCTAGTTCATTTATCAATTTAACTACGGTGCAATTTGAAACCATTTTCAAGACTGTAACCACTGCTTATTTCATTTTTGGGATGGTCAATTTGCGCATTTGGCCATATATCTTGCATAGGACATTGCATGATTTAAGCACAGTTCAGTTGTTTTGCATAAGCTAAGATTCAAATGTCATGTTTCAAAAATTTAGTTTGTACATATTTAGGGTCAACTAATAAGCGTAATAACATTTTACAGTGTGGCTAGTAATAACTTCTCCCCCCTGAGCATTTTATCACTCATGTATCGTAACTAGTTACATCTGACTGCGATAGACGTCCAATTTATTTGAACTCTTATGAAATCATGTTTAGTGTACAAATCCCTTTTGGCTGGGAGCGCAAAGCAAGCCTCCAAAAAAGCAACAATAAAACTCAACTTTTACGTCCCACTGAGAATTACGGAACATGTTAGGCGATAGTAATTTAATTTGCCCTTTGTATTTCAGCTATTAATAATTTTAGAGAGGTTCGATTTACAGATAAGGGTGCACCGCAGGTGGGGTACCGCTTGGGGTCGCTGTCAGCTCCAGACACTGATTAACGGTTAATACAACTTTTATATATCTTCTAGGTGAGGGAGGGGTTGGGAACCCTTTTGCCATAAAAATAAATCCTATTTTATTATCTTATTTCTTGAGAGCATAAGTTAAAAGTCAAACTACATGAAAATCTGTGCCTTTTTTACTCATTTCACCACTTTTACAGTTAAAAAATAGTGAATTCTTTTAACAACATTGTTACGCTGTGCTAATCAAATGATGATCAATGTGCGTATGCATGTAGAAAGGTCTAATAATAATTTAGTTCCGAGCCATCAAAAGAGCCACTCTAGTCCTCAGTCTAATTGGCAGTCTTCCTGGTCCATAGCCACAAAATAACATCCGATATTTGCGTGAAAACGCGCGGAGAACAATTTAATGGCGTTGTTTTGTCGTAAGAGTTCAAACGGAGAGGAAAAAAGTAGCGAGCTTGCAAATGAGCGTCCTAGAATTCTTGGCGCCGCTGCCAAGGTCGTGCTTTTCATCTCCGAAGAATCCGGGGAAACATTTTCACGGGAGTTGTTCTCGAAGGCTGCCCGTGGTGATGGAGAGGGGGAGGAGGAAGGGGGAGGCAGGGGAGGAGGCAGGACGCAACCTCGGTTTCATCCCCCCCACTCGCCCGCCGTCTAAAAATAGCCTGATGTTTGGCAGCTGAGGGGGAGTCCACGCGGAACAAATGCCCCCCGCGGCTAATTTGGCTCGACTCCGCACACGACGAGCCGGACGGACGGAAACGTGGCCGCCGCGACCCGGACCGCCCAGATGAGGCCAACTCATTGGCCGCCAGCGGCGGAAAACCACGAGCAAAAACGTATCAGGCGTCTTTGTCAATAGCCGACCATAAATGATTCATTGGTGAAATGACGTTAAAGGCGTTAGAACGGAGAGGGTGTTGCTTGATGTGTGACCTTAGTTTCGCCGTTGGAAATGGGAATATGCTTTTGTTGGTGGTCATGTCGTTCCCAGAGCGAGAAAATTTGACCAATTTCCTAGCCGGTTTTGATCAAACTACAAAAGTAGGCATTCTGTATGAAAAATTCCAATAAAAAAGCCATGTTTTTTCCTAGCAATGGTGCAGAAATTTTTTTTAATGATTTTTGGCTAGCCATTTTACCATACTGTGATGATTCATTTCAAAACGCAACGTAAACAAGTTTCACATTTGCACGTTATCCATTATTTTTCGAAGTAGCGCCTTTGCAACGCTGAAACTAAAATGTGAGTCATCGTTGATTTGCTGTTTGTGTTTCTTTGCAAGAATTAACCATTGAAAACTATTTGAAACGCATGAGATAATGTTCAGCTATATTTTTGGATATGCCACTAGGCTCCCCCCCAAAAACTTTCTTCGCTAACTACCATAGCACATACTTTGTGTAGCGTTCATTTTAGCTCAATGGTTGCTGGAGACAAGAAATGTTGATGTTTATATTTTTTGGGGAGTATTTGTCTTGGAGGTCCACCAAAGCAGGCATCAAAGCCCCTCCCCAAAGGGCATTTTCCCGTAAAAATCCACCATTCCCTCCCCCAACGGCGTCCGACGAGGGTCCCGCGTCACCACGTTCACCTCTCCGTCTGACTCCCGTCGTCCCTCTTGCAGGTTTTCTCCTCTCAGCTGATGAGAAGCGTGACGTCGGCGGCTGCGCGCGCGGGAAGGAGCGGACGCCGCCATTGGACGCCGGCGAAGAAAATCATCATCATCATCATCATGTAGCCCCCCCCCCTCCCTAAAAGATGAAAGAGACGAGGAGGCGGTCACGGAGCTCTGCGGGCGAGCGTCACCCAACGTGGACGTAGAGGAGGAAGGAGGGAAGAGCGCTGCTGATTCACGCCAGCCCGCCCGCCAGCCGCTAGCGTCCGTCGTCGGCGAGGACCGACGAAATTGGCCCCCTCTCCCAATTTCCTCGCCACCCCCCCAACCTGACGGCACCGCTCGCTCCCGCCAGACGCCAGGAGGCTCCGGGGGGGGGTCGGTCGGAAGACGTCTCCGCCGCCACGAGCCCCTCCGGCGGACACCGTCGAGACGCCGCCCGCCGGGGGAAGCGCGGAGGATTGCGGGGCTTGGGGGTACGCCACATTTTTTTAATTTTTTCCTGGAGAAGGGTGGAGGTGCTGCGGCCCGACGGACACCAGATACACAGGTGAGCGAGCGAGCGACACCCCAAAATAATCCTCACTACACACCGATTGTTGTGCCACGGATGCTAATCTGAAAATTCCACGTAAATAGCGTCCACGTATGAAATGGACAAGGGGGAGGGGGCAAAAAGGGGAACCCCCCTCCGTCCCCCGCACGTGTACTTCAGGTATCGCCGATGATTAATCAGCAACAGCTGAAGGCGTGCTGAGTTTGCAGCTCAAATGACACCCCCCCCCCCCCAACATACACACACACTTTTGACAGACTACACGTACACGCCCACTCGCGTCCAAGAATAGAAAAAGACGGTGGTTTCATGCTCACCCATTTTTTTGCATCCCAAACACGCTTAACTTGATGCGAAGCCAAAAAATAAACAAGCAAGAGGGGAAAAAAAAAACATTTATTTCTGATTCTGTTATGACTCTGTTGAAATTCCTGAGTTTTTTTTGTGTTCTCGCGCTAGTTCTCAAACGAGAACATATTTTACGACAGATTAGCGTGCTCGAGCGAGCCGGATGCGGGTGTGGAGCCGGATCTGTCATTGGCTGATTGATGGGGGGGCGTGGCATCTGTCGTTAATACAAATTCGGAACCTGAACAACTTTCACGTGCTGATGATTGACTTTTTAAACGGCTTGACCATTAAAAACGGTCCGTATTTTTGGAGTATTTTTTTCTAAGTATAAAAAAGAGCCTAAAAAATGTGTCAACAATATTTCAAAAGGATAACCGACGATTAAAATAATGGACGTTTAGTTGAAGCGAGTCGATTTGAGTAGATAAAGCAAGAGATCCATATTCTAGACCTGTCAAATACTACCAATCTTCCGTAGCTTAATACGCCACATTTCACCAAACTGCTAAATTAAAAAAAGAAAAGCAAGCCATGTTTTTATTTTTTCAGTCATTTACCTGAAAAACAGTTGATAGTTTTGGTTCTTGTGGCCATTTTTTCCAAACACAACGTAAAATAATTGCAATAATAGCGTGCTCACTTCACTTTTTGTTAACTAAAACCACAATGGGAGTCATTTTCATTTCTTGGACACTATTAGACACTAGCATGAGATCATATGAAGCTTTATTTTTGGACGCGTGGCTGGTAACACTCCAAAAAAAAGGCTCACCAAATGTGAAAATTGTCCTTAGCCACGAGCAAATATGACTTTTGACCTTTGTCAGCTCTAATATTCGTTCAACTATTGCTTTTGTTGTTTTGGGGCTTTTAGGAGAATCTCCGTAAGCCTGCTTGAAAAACAACAATACTACAACATCCAACATGGAATGAATAAATCATGCGGCTTAATGACTCACATAGAAACCGCCCCCCCCCAAAAAAGCCCCCGCCATATTTAATCACGAGCGATAAGACGGCGCCGTGGCAGAGCGAGCGTGTGTCGTCAATGTTTAACACCAATTAATGCGAGCAATTACTCAGTGAAGTAATGTGGTCCAATGTAACGCCGGCCGGCCGGCCTGGGAGAGCCACAATCCGCCGTTGCCTTAATTGACTTCAAGCGCCATTTTTATTAACCCTGCAAGTGACTTTTTGGCCTCGCAAATTTTTGAGTCCCGATGCCAAAATGATGTCTTCTTTTGTCTTTCAGATGACTTCGTAATGTAGAGCAAGGGTGTCAGACTCGGGGTTGGTTGGCGGGCCGCGTTAACGTCAACTCGATTTCATGTGGAACGGACCATTTTAGATATAATATTTAGATTTTTTTAATAAATGGATTAAATGAACTGGATTAAAGGCCCTGAATATTCCGTTTTTTATAGATCTCAAACAATGTTTATTTTAGCTTTTTTTAAAATAGATTTTTAGATTTTACAAAATGATTTTTGAACTAAAAACACAGAAAATATGGATTAAAAAATTAAAATGATTGATTTAAAAGGGGTAAAAATCAGGAAATTTAATATACATCTATACTCTTCATTTGAATTTGATCCTAAAACAGAAAGTCAGCACTCATCATTTACTTTCTTGGGCCACACAAAATGATGCGGCGGGCCAGATTTGGCGCCCGGGCCGGCACTTTGACACCTGTGTATGTATATGAAATACTCCGGCAAGTGAAAAGGCTTAATCATGAAATGATTTGTGATGTTCATCAACCCCTGTCTGTGAATTTAAAACCTGTGATTTTCAACATACTGGGTTTACTGAGTACTGTTTTCTTTGGGTGACGTTGTCTTTTCGTCGGTTTTGTTTCTTGGTTCATTTTACCCAGTTTTAAGTCTGTCAGGTTGTTCGGTTATTTTTCATTCAAGCCTTAAGTTTCGCGCACGGGCACCCCTTTTTTTGTCGTCCGCTTCCCGCTCCCGGGTTCCATTCTGCAGCTGAGGCGAATTTGTAATGGGTCTTCTAGCCAGAAACGTAAAGTTGAGTGTGTGATAGCATATGCGCGATGTGGCGGCGGGCCAGTTTTGGCTGCCGAGCTGCCATTTTGGACAGCTAGCTTGATAACGGTCTTTTCCTACTTTGTGTCCAGGGGGTCCAGGGCTGGATCACAGTGAGGTAGACACCCTCGAGAGCAAGGAGGGCGCATGGAGGGCTCCAGGCTGGCGAGTCCAGGGTGCTCGGCCCCCCTGTGGTGGTTGGGACTGGTCGCCGCCTTCCCGGGCGCCGAGGCCCGCAGCACCCCGAGCCCGTCATTGGCGGTGGCGGCGGCGGCGGCGAGCCCCGGCAACGCCTCCTGCTCGGGCAGGTCCAAGTGCACCCCCGGCATCATCCTGCCCATCTGGTACCCCGAGGACCCGTCGGCGGGGGACCAGATCGCCCGGGTCATCGTCTACTTCGTGGCCATGATCTACATGTTCCTGGGCGTGTCCATCATCGCCGACCGCTTCATGGCCGCCATCGAGGTGATCACCTCGCGGGAGAAGGAGGTGCTGATCCGCCGGCCCAACGGCGAGACCACCACGGCCACCATCCGCGTGTGGAACGAGACCGTCTCCAACCTGACCCTCATGGCGCTGGGCTCCTCGGCCCCGGAGATCCTGCTGTCCGTCATCGAGGTGTGCGGCCACGGCTTCCGCGCCGGCGAGCTGGGGCCCGCCACCGTCGTGGGCAGCGCCGCCTTCAACATGTTCGTCATCGTGGGGCTGTGCGTGTCGGTGGTGCCGCAGGGCGAGGTGCGCCGGGTCAAGCACCTGCGGGTCTTCTTCGTCACGGCCGGCTGGAGCATCTTCGCCTACGTGTGGCTCTACATGATCCTGGCCGTCTTCTCGCCCAACGAGGTCCAGGTGTGGGAGGGGCTCCTCACGCTGGCCTTCTTCCCCGTCTGCGTGACGCTGGCCTGGGTGGCCGACCGCCGCCTGCTCTTCTACAAGTTCATGCGCCGGAAGTACCGCGGAGACAAGCACGGCGGCGCCGGCGTGCTGACGCTGGAAGCCGAGGGAACGCGGCCGCCCAAGGCCCCGGGGGCGGACGGCGAGGTGGCCCGCAACCGCTTCCCGGACGGCGGCGGCTACGGCTACGGCCGCGACGACGACGATGACGACCCCACGGAGGCGGAGCCCTCCCGCCACGACATGATCCTCATCCTCAAGGACCTGAAGCAGAAGCACCCGGAGAAGGAGGCGGAGCAACTGGTGGAGATGGCCAACTACTACGCGCTGTCGCACCAGCACAAGAGCCGCGCCTTCTACCGCATCCAGGCCACGCGCGCCATGACGGGCGCCGGCAACATCCTGAAGAAGCACGCGGCCGAGCGGGCCGGTCGGGGCGGGAGCCCGCCGGAGGCGCCCGCCGAGCGGTCCGAGGAGTACGCCGCCCGCCTGGCCTTCGAGCCCGCCGCCTACCAGTGCCTGGAGAACTGCGGCGCCGCCGTGCTGGGCGTCAGCCGCCGCGGCGGCGACCCGGGCCAGACGGTGTGCGTGGACTACAAGACGGAGGACGGCTCGGCCAACGCCGGCGCCGACTACGAGTTCACCGAGGGCACGTTGGTCTTCAAGCCGGGCGAGACGCTGAAGGACATCAGCGTGGGCATCATCGACGACGACATCTTCGAGGAGGACGAGCACTTTTTCGTGCGCCTCAGCAACCCGCGCGTGCTGGAGGCGGAGGCGGAGGCGGAGCTCCTGTCGGCCGAGCGCCTGTCGGCCGAACGCCTGCCCTACGCCCGGGCGGCGCTGGGCTTCCCCGCCGTGGCCACCGTCACCATCCTGGACGACGACCACGCCGGCATCTTCACCTTCGAGAGCGGCGCCGCCCGCGTCAGCGAGAGCGTCCGCGTCCTGGAGGTCAAGGTGCTGAGGACGTCGGGCGCCCGCGGCACCGTCCTCCTGCCCTACCGCACCGTGGAGGGGCTGGCCAAGGGGGGCGGACGGGATTTCGAGGACGCCTACGGCGAGCTGGAGTTCAAGAACGACGAGACCTGGTAAGACGGGGGGGTCGCCGTGGGGGGCGGGGCGACGGGGGCGCTCCACCACACGTCCGATACGTTCGCCCATAAATCCCAACTATTGATTTTGAGTGGATGAGCCAACAGATCAAGAATTTCGACATTGGTGGAATTTTAAAAGCGAGCCGGCAAAAATACGTAGCAGCTAACATCGACCAATTAGCCGTGTAACACTACCGCTCTAATCTCGTCACATGAACACTTTTTCCCCCGCCGTGATACTACGACTTTAATCTCGTTGTCCTCATTTTATTTCTTTGTTTGTTTGGCCCTCGAAAAAACAAAAAGTTTTGCTTTTAAGTCCAGATGGCGTGCCTCTGGCCTCTGATTGGTTGGACGCCAGGAGTTCAATATGAACAACATGGGGCTTTTTTTGTAATCCTTTTCTGCAAGCCCTTGTTTTTCCCCTCTCAAGCCACGGCTCCCTGCGTTTGAATGCGGGTTGCACGCCAGGGGAAGCCAACGTGAGGATTTGTCACACAACAACTGCGGGCGGCGACAGGAAGTGCTGAGCCCACCGACCTGGCGTCACTAATCCCACTGGCTTTTTCCTTTTTTTTACTTCTCAATTTCCCTTTCCTTTATCCTTGTTGTTTACGTGCGTGCCGATTGGCTCACCTCATTTGATGAGAGTGCGGCTTCTATTCGGGTGAGCGCCGTCCTTGAGTTACGGCTTTACGTAAACGTCGTAAACGCCGTGGCGGGCAGGGAAGGAATGAGCCAGTCCCGGTCCCGTCCGCGCCGCCTTTTTTCATCCCGTCAACGCTACGGAATGGCCTCTCCCAAATATCGATTCTTTTTTTTCCCCCTTCTCGCTCTCCTCCTGTCTCACAAGGACACCCGGGCCGTCAATCAAAGGGACATCCGTACTCTGACATCGTCCGCTCGACGGGGTCGCGCCTGAGGCTGGGGGAGGGGCAGTCAGCGGGGGTGCCGGGGGGCGTCGAGACGTAAGGAAGCGCCAATGTATTAGCACAGGGGTGTCAGACTTGGGTTGGTTCGGGGGCCACGTTAACGTCAACTCCATTTCACGTGGGCCGGACCATTTTAGATATAATATTTAGATTGTTTTTTTTATAAATGGATTAAAAGAACGGGATTAAAATCCCTGAATATTCCATTTTTTTATAGATCTAACACAGTGTTTATTTTAGCTTTTTTTATATATATCTTTAGATTTTACAAAATGATTTTTGAAATAAAAACAGAAAAAATGGATTAAAAAATGACAATGATTGATTTAAAAGGGGGAAAATCTGGAAATTTAATATACATCGATACTCTTCATTTGAATTTGATCCTAAAACAGAAAGTCGCCACTCATCATTGACTTTCCCGGGCCACACAAAAAGATGTGGCGGGCCAGATTTGGCCCCCAGGCCGCCACTTTGACACGTGTATTAGCAGGACTTAAATGTCGTCGTCGTGATTGGCTTATCCATCCGTCCGCCAACGACGTGGCGTCCGATCAAACGATGAATGGCCCATTCCCAAAATATGGAATTGTCGGCAACAAAAGTGCGCCGAAAGCAAGCTTTTTGTCGGAATATGCTGACTTTTTCCCCGCCTTGTCTCCTGGGAATCGAACGTACTCGGCTACTGTATATCCACATTGACACACTTTAAAAAGTGTGCTCCGCCCGCTATTGGCATCCGTCGAGTGGCACAGAAAGATGTTCTTATCTGGACTCGAAAACACTTGACACAATAACACACTCGTTGTCAGACAATCCTTGGCTCATCCCCTGGCTTACACACAAACCCACACACACATTCTCGTCTCTCTCTCTTTCGCACTCTCGCACAGGTGGAGTGGCAATAAATATGGCGGCCGGCCCCCTCCCCGTCGGGCGATCTCCGTCAGGGGAATGCAATTAAGTTAAGGCTTATTTATAACGCCATGCGGGTCCGGCCGCGTCACCTGCTCGTTCCCCTCTTTATCGAGTGCCGTGTAAATCTTGAGGGGGGGGATTCGTTCCTTATTTGGGTTCCTCAAAGAAAAAGAAAAAATAATAATAATAAAAAAATCCTGGCCAGCTCAGCACTGAAGTAGAAAAAAAATAATAATGTATTTATTTTATTTTTTTAAATAAGGGTGACCCTACTTTGCGGTTTTTCAATTATCGCGGCCACGTCTGGGCTACATTCGCCGCGATAATGGATTGGATTGGATAACTTTATTCATCCCGTATTCGGGAAATTTCGCTGTCACGGTAGCAAGAGGGTGAGGATGCAGACACAGAAAAATACATTTTAGACATAAATAGATAGGTCATAAGTAAGTTAATAAATAAATACATGAATAAATATAGAAATAAATAAGCGTGTCTCTGAAGTATATATATAATGGAGGGATTAGCGTATAAATATATTTGTATGTAGATGTAGGGGTAGAGGCGGGGTTGGTAGTCAGTGGCACAGCATCGGCAGCTCGTAGTGCGGCTTTTATTTTTAGCACGTGGCCGTTATATAATCGGGATGACACTAGGGGGGAATCAAAAGGGGGAAAAAAACATTCTCAGTACTTCTCCATTCTCTCTTTCATCAGGAACACAGGCCAATGGCCATAAAAAAAAGAAGATGGAGGGGATCTGTGGATGATAAGTTGCCGGGAAAATTCATCTCGATGTTCGTGGCGCTAGTGGAAGGTTGAAATTGGAGATTTATATTTTGCAGAAACTTGACTTGAAATCCTTCGAGAAGATTGGCTTTTTAAAATGTATTTATGTATTGGGCCTTAGTTTGTCTGCAGGTTGGGATGATTTTTTTATTGACCCCCTTGATGCCGAAATTGAAAAAAGAAGAACCGTTTCAAATCGTTCGTAAGAAAAGTGAGTCTGAAATTGGGTCGCTAAGTCGTAAAAGGCTAAATACTCGTATTGCGCTAATCAAAGCCTAAATTGTCACGTATCCAAATGATTTTGCTTTTTCGCAAACAAGACATTGAAGTTTTGAAAAGTGGCTCGCTAACGCTATCTAAATTAGTCGGCAATCCCGAGGTTAGCTTAAGTGAGGACTCTAGAGTCTTTTTTTTTTATACAGAATGCATTTCTACCTACGTGAGATTTGCTAAGCTTCACAGACAAATGGAAGAGGTTTTGCATGAAGACGTAAAGTGCCATGCAAAAAAACTGGAGGACTCGAGCGCGGCGCCTAACGCTGCGAGGCTCTTCAGCGAACCACCGCGTGGGACGCTAAAAATAAATCAAGCAAGAGGCAGAAAAGCAGCGGGCAGTGATGAGATTCCTGCTCCTTCCCTCCAGGAAGTCATGCCGCTTCTCCTCTCTGTCGGAGTGAAGCTGGGTCGCCATGGCAACCGCGGCGTGTGTGAGTGTGTGTGTGTTCGCGTGCGCAAGCTATTCGATGGTCTGGCTTTGCAATTTCCCTTCAACCAAATTGCCTTTATTGTCATAAATTCATTCATTTTCTGAACCGCTTAACCTCACAAGGGACGCGGAGGGTGCTGTAGCCCATCCCAGCTAACTACCTTGAATGGCTGGCCAGCCAATCACGGGCCACGAGGAGACAAATGACCAATCCCACTCATTCCTAGGGACAGTTTAGCACCCAATGATCTTAGCTAGCATGTTTTTGTGATGTGGGAGGAAACCAGAGTACCCGGAGAAAACCCACCCAGGCATGGCCGGGGAGAACACGCAAACTCCACACGGCGAGGACCCTCCCGGGATCGAACCCTAATCCCAAACCTGCGAGGCCTCCGCGCTAACCACTCGGCGCTAAGCTAATCATCCGCGTGCTTTTTTAGCTCATCCGGTCCATTTGTTGGAGATACGCTGTGCTAACACTAATGCTAATGAGCGCTTACATAAGACGGCCTAATGGGCCGGCGGCTATAAATAGCCAGCGACGCGTGCGACCAATGATCACGTTCCGCTGCCACTGACGGTGACGGATGTCCAATCCATCCGTCCATTCGGAGAGGAAGTCCCGGCGACTTCCTCCGCCGCGCGACAGCCGATTGCGCTCCTTCCGTGCGTGTAACGGTGGCCCTCCGGGTAGCCCGGCGCGGTGCGCACCGGCTGGGCTTTTAGCCGCCTCGTTCCCCGTGCCCGTTCCCGTCTGCTCGGCCAATCCACGCGTGACGGAGCAGGACGGCGTGCATTAAACATGAAGATTTAGCTCTCGTCTCGGAGGCCTTTCTCCGTGTCGATCTGGCTTCGTGGACGACGAGCTCAAGAGTAGACATGTTGTTGTTTTTTACTTCTGATCCGATAGCAACGGCCGAGTGGTTAGAGTGTCGCCTTACAGTTCTGGGGTCGAGGGTGCGATCCCAGGTGGGTCCACGCTGTGTGGAGTTTGCATTTTCTCCCCAGAGTTGCCTCGGTGGGTTTTCTCCAGGTGCTCTGGTTTCCTCCCACATCCCCAAAACATGCATGCTAGGCTAATTAGATGCAAAATTGCCCCCCGCTATGATTGATTGTCCTCTGTCTGTCGCTTTTTGATTTGTTTTGATTTTTATTTGCACCCTACGATTGGCTGGCCGCCAATTTGGGGTGTCCCCAGCTTGGCTGGGATAGGCTCCATCACCCCACTCCCCAAATGGTAGAAAAAAGGGTTCATCCATTGCCTTCACACCAAAGCTACCGATATTAGCCTCGGTTCAAGCGTTGAACTAAGCCAATTGAACGCAGGGAAGGAAGCGGACTTGCCGAAAAGTCGCCCATTTTGTTGTTTTCTTAAAAACATTTGACTGAAGCACGTGGCAAACGACGTGTTTCAAATCAAAAGTGGTGAACGCCGGGAAACGGAATAACAAAGCGTTGAGTCAGCCACATTTCCATCCAAGACATCCACCACCCAGGGAAGGTTAACCCGCCCGTTAACAGCGCGTCCTCGCCCCGCCATCCCATTTTAACAGCCAGCCAGTCGGCCTGGCCTGGCCGCAGCCCCTCGCTCGCTAGCTAGCCATCTGGCCTTACGCGGCCGCGGCGTTAAATTAGCAGCAGTTGGTGTCGGCGGGCAAAGCGCCAGCCCGCCCTTCTGCGTTCCGGCCGGGGATTCCTTTTGACCCCAGTGAGTGGAAAGCTAGTGGTGGGTTTTTGGGGGGTCTGCTGCTCCCGTGAACGGTGGCTGCTCGCGCCTATCTCCATCCATAGCGGGCCTAGAAAAAAATGGCCGAGATCATTCACGTGTTGAGATTGTAAAAGTTTTGTCGCGATGGCGTGAAGGAATAATAATGACATAGAATATTTCCCCCCCCAAAATATCCCCAACCGCCGTGCTCTTAATTTGCGCCTTCAACGATCCCCCAACACCAAATTGGGAACTTTCCACGTTTTTATTTTGTATTTTTCCCAGACTTTGCGCCAACGACAACAATAATCAGAGCCAGCCCGAGAGAGACTCACCTAGGGATCCTTTTTTCCTTTCCTAAGCACGACGGGGAAATAAAACACGCTGACGCTAGCACCGCCGACAAAAAGGGGCGACGGGATGGGATTTTGAAGTTTTTTTTCCTCTTCTCATATATGTATATATATTTATATATATATATAGGCGAGAGATACATTATTAAAAAAAAAGTGCTTTCTCCTCAAAGGGGCAAAAGCATAAATCCGTCAAAAAAAAAAGCGAGACGGATAGCTCTCACTCATGTTAAGTAACAGCATTATTTATTCGTTTTCCCTCACAAGGGTCGCAGGGGGCGCTGGAGCCTATCCCACCTGACTTCAGGCAGGTGGGGGAAAGCCTGAATGGGTGGCCAGCCAATCGCAGGGCACGACAACGAGACAAACAACCGATCACTCGTAGCTAGGGGCTATTTAGCGCTCAATTCGCTTCGCGTGCATGTTTTGGGGAAGTGGAGTACCCACAGAAAAGCCAACCAGGCAAGCCCCGGGGAGAACACGGATCAAGAAAATAGGAAGTCATGCCATCTGGGTAGAATTTTCAGCAAGTGTCAATACATGGAGAACTCCAAATGATTCAAGTTTTTCTTTCTTTCTTTTCCCTCTCCTCTTCGTCCTCCTCTTCCTCCTCCTCCTCCTCCTCCAAAGCAAACTCATTCACGTGAAAATCATCGACGACGAGGAGTACGAGAAGAACAAGAACTTCTTCCTGGAGCTGGCCGAGCCTCGCGTGGTGGATATGAGTCTCCAAAAAGGTGAGACGCTATTATCCAACGCCAACGTCGTCCTCGTCCTCGTCCTCGTTATTGTTATCTAAGCACGCTGGACGTGTGCTGGCCGAACCGTTCGCAGCCAAATGAATTTGCATCAGCTCCAATGAACAAATACGCCTCCATTTTATTTTAGGCCCTCAAAATAAAAGCATCCTCGAGTAACAACGGGCCGTATTTTCCGGATGAAAATTACTGTCTGCTTTACTCCCATATCCCAAAAACATGCATGCTAGGCTAGCGGGTTGAACACGCTAAATTGGCCAAAGCTAGCTAGCTTGGTTGTCCTTTGTCTCTTCGAGCCCTGCGATTGGCCGGGGCGTCCCTCGCCTGCCCGTAGTGGGCTGGGATAGGCTCCAGCACCCCCCTTTTGAGTGTAGGGAGAGAAAATGAAGGAGGAGCCTAATTGGTCCAGCATATTTCACCCAAAGAGCCATTCAAGTCAGTTAAACACTACAAAAAACAAACAAAGAAAAAATGGAGGCAGAGGGAGTGTAAGCCCAACGGCCTCCTTCTGCAAAGCAAACAAAAAGTTGTCACGGAATATTCATCCGTGGCGCGCTGGGCCGTTAATAAAGCCAACGGGCGCCGGCGACAAACTCCGGCGCCTTCATAAAAGATGAGCGCCGTGAAAGCCTTTCGTGGTCGCACGTCCAAGGCGCCCATTAGCCTGGCGGCGAGGCCGGGGTTAGCACGTCACGCGCGCGCGCGGACGCCGGGCGGCGGGAGGGGGACGACAATACAGCCTGTCGGCTTTTTCGCCGCGTCGCCGCCTGTCATTTGGCGTCTTCGTCACTCGCCGACGCCGGAGCCGTCTTCCTCTTTGTCGCCGACACGCCTGACTCGCTGTCAATCAAAGGCAAAAAAAACGCTGAGGCTTTCAGGAAGTTGGGGTTAGGGATCAGTTTGTTTGGATTGGAGGTGGGAGGGGCGCATCAAGCTCTCCCCGCTCCTTGGCCGCCGCCGCCCTGGCTAAAGAGTCGTTGTCTAGTAACCGTCGTCATGACGACCGCAGCAGTCACTCACTCAAGAAGGTGGAATACGTTGAAATGGAGGCAAACGGGAAGGGAAAGTTGCGCCATGGTCTGGATGGTGGGCAGGCATGAATAGGGGGCGGGGCCCTGAGGAGGTGGGGGGGCCAAACGCGCCGTCTGGAGTTGAATTGAGTATTTTTAGGGCAAAATGGTCCAGTAGAGTCAGCCAGATATTAGTATGCAAAGTCATGTTTTGGAGAGCACAAATCCATGTCCCTCACTCACTCATTTTTTTTTTTTGGTGCTCTTTCCCCCCTCCTCCCTTCATGTTCCTCATCTTCATCTCCTCGTCAGCCAAGCTGCTGGACGGCGGTGACTTCCCATCATGCATCTGTGTTTGTGTGTGTGGTTAAAAGCAGCCAAAATCAAGTCCAAAAGATGACAGTTGCCGCAGTAAAGGCACTTTGTTTAACCAATCGCTTCCTTTTGAAATCACTTTTTTTTAAATGACCAGAATATTTGTTTTTAACTGAAAGAAAATTTTTGAAAATATATTTTTTCTTTTTATCTAAATTGATAATAGACATTTTAAAGAGGTTGTTTCATATTTATTCCGCTCTTTTGGCAATAGTCACTGTTTTTGGTTGCTTTTCTAAATGATCAAATCATTTGTCATGTCAATTTTGGTGTCAATTTTTAAAAAAATTATAATAATTGTGGGTGTTAGCCACTGCCTATTTATAGTAAGGATTGCATCCAGCACCCCCATCACCCTCACGCGTTCATTTTGAAAAGCGCTGATCGGCGGATCCACCCTAAACTGGTCGCCAGTCCGTCGCAAACAGACAATCGTTCGCCACCGAGCGGGAATCGAACCCGAGTCTTCCGCGCGTCGTCGACGAAGGGTTGATTTTGAAGAATTTGAAAGTGGATGTGACCGTGCGTGAGCGCGTGCGTGCTATCTCTTTGATTTCTATGTGTGTGTGCGCGAGTGTACAGAGAAGCACTGGGCTCTGATCTTTAATGGCGTCCTCTTTAATATTTGATGCCAAGAGGCATGTTGTCAGCCAGGAGACGAGCCACGACAAGGTGTCCGGGACACGGACAGGCGGTGGGCTATCTTGGCTGGCTGGCTGGCTAACGGGCAGGCTGACACGCACGCGGAAGCGCTAGCGTACACGCAAAAGGCGCCACGCTCACGTTTCCTCACGCCGCCACATCCAGACGCACCTTCCGCTTCAGCGGCGCTGTGCTCAAAAATGGATGGCTTATCAATGAGCCTCCATAGAACAGGACGCGGGAACCTTTTGGGCAGAGAGCGCCAGAAGCAATTTATTTTGAAAAAATGTTATTCCTGGAGAGCATACTCCGAATTTCAAAGTCAAAATACATGAAAATGTGTCATTTCACCACTTTTAAAGTCAAAAAGTCTCAGATATTTTTTGCAACTGTCTGATAAAAAGCATTTATTTCGTCCTCTCCCGCGGCAGACGTTCCGGACAGGAAGTCGACGACGGACGAGGAGGAAGCCAAGCGCGTGGCCGAGATGGGAAAGCCCATTCTGGGCGAGCACGCCAAGATGGAGGTCATCATCGAGGAGTCCTACGAGTTCAAGGTGGGCGAGGAGGGAGGGTCGGCGCGGAGGGTAAGGCGCTGGCGCTCACGGCGTTCTGCTGTGTTGTGTTGTGTTGTCGTGTCGTGGCAGAGCACCGTGGACAAGCTGATCAGGAAGACCAATCTGGCCCTGGTGGTGGGAACCAACTCGTGGAGAGAGCAGTTCATGGAGGCCATCACCGTCAGTGCAGGTACCACCATTTTTTTTTAAATAAAAACTCTTTCACGTCTATAGCCCGCGCGTACTAAAATAAAAATCCAAACAGTATAGTGGACATTTCCAAAACTTTTTTGTAAGTGGAGCAGTAGTTTATATGTAAATTCTCTAATGCAAGGGTGTCAGACTCGGTCAGGTTGGTTGGCGGGCCGCTTTAACGTCAACTTGATTTCACGTGGGCCGGACCATTTTAGATCGAATATTTAGATTTTTTTAAATAAATGGATTAAAAGAACTGGATTAAAAACCCTGAATATTCCGTTTTTTCTAGATCTAAAACAATGTTTATTTGAGCGTTTTTTATATATTTTTAGATTTTACAAAATAATTTTTGAACTAAAAACACAAAACACAAATGGATTAAAAAATGACAATGATTGATTTAAAAGGGGGAAAATCAGGAAATTTAATATACATCTATACTCTTCATTTCAATTTGATCCTAAAACAGAAAGTCGGCACTCATCATTGACTTTCTCGGGCCGCACAAAATGATGCGGCGGGCCAGATTTGGCCCCCGGGCCGCCACTTTGACACCTGTGCTCTAATGGGTTCCACGGCGGTCTAAAGAAATTTGCCGTTGTTAGAGGGCCAACGCAAGGGAGGTCGTCAAGCAGAACGCAACACTACTGTGACAATTTCAAAATAAAATAACAGACAAGCGACGCTGTATTGAAGCTTTGTCGGATTCCGTGACTTGGCTCTTATTTCTGGAAGAGTCATTTGCATATGAGAGCCTTTCGTAAGCTGAAACACCTCGTTCGTAAGTAGAGGCGCCGCTCTCTTGGATATGTTTTGAAGTTTCCAATCCACTTTCCCCCCCAGACGAGGACGAGGACGACTCGGGCGAGGAGCGCCTGCCGTCGTGCTTCGACTACGTCATGCACTTCCTGACCGTCTTCTGGAAGGTGGTCTTCGCCTGCGTGCCGCCCACCGACTACCTGAACGGCTGGGCCTGCTTCGTGGTGTCCATCGCCGTCATCGGCCTGCTGACCGCCGTCATCGGCGACCTGGCCTCGCACTTTGGCTGCACCGTGGGACTCAAGGACTCGGTCACCGCCGTGGTCTTCGTGGCGCTCGGGACTTCCGTGCCAGGTCAGTTTTCGAGCTTTTCCTACCGGTTAGGCCGGCGCGGGCTAAGCGCCCTTTTTTGCACGCAACACCACTCAATGGATGCAATTTGTAGGTCGATGCACGCCGGTACAGTTACGTCAGTCAGATTCAAATTCCACTCGTAAGTCAAGGCACCGCCGTGTAGAAAAACGAGGTTAAACAAATTAAACTCGCAATTCAGTGCGCCACTTTATGAGTCCATTGGATTGGGCTCATAATTCCAGGTGCTGATTTATGAGTCACGGGTCAAATTGGACTCGTAAGTCAAGGTATCGCTGTAAGAATACAATCGGTATACAAATGAACATTAAAGATCAATGGATCACTTCATGAGTAAATGGAGTTATGGTTAATGAATGGATTAGACTTGAATTGGTGAATTTGATCATTGGACTCGGAACAAATGAAAGGGTTTGGGCATCCCAGAATTAAACGCATAAGACAGATGTGTCAAAGTGGCGGCCCGGGGCCCAAATCTGGCCCGCCGCATCATTTTGTGTGACCCGGGAAAGTCAATGATGAGTGCTGACTTTCTGTTTTAGGATCAAATTCAAATGAAGAATATAGATGTATATTAAATTTCCTGATTTTCCCCCTTTTAAATCAATCATTGTCATTTTTTAATCCATTTTTTCTGTGTTTTTAGTTCAAAAATCATTTTGTAAAATCTAAAAATATATATAAAAAAGCTAAAATAAACATTGTTTTACATCTATGAAAAACGGAATATTCAGGGCTTTTAATCCAGTTCTTTTAATCCATTTATAAAAAAAGAAATCTAAATATTATACCTAAAATCAAGTTGACGTTAAAGCGGCCCGCGAACCAACCCGACCGATTCTGACACCCTTGGCATAAGACAACCTCCACTTGGCAGTGGAGTACAGTTGGGCCACATTTCACGAATGATCCAAACTAGTTTACTCCAAAGGTCTTCTTTTTTTTGCGTTCCCACAAAACAATCACAATATATTTACAATTAGCCATTGAAAAATGAGTCCCAACATTTTTGCCAATGCACATTCAAATTTTGACGGACTGTTTTCCGCCGTGTCCACAGACACATTCGCCAGCAAGGTGGCGGCGGTGCAGGACACGTACGCCGACGCGTCCATCGGCAACGTGACGGGCAGCAACGCCGTCAACGTGTTCCTGGGCATCGGGCTGGCGTGGTCGGTGGGCGCCGTCTACTGGCACAACCAGGGCAAGGCCTTCGTGGTGCAGGCCGGCTCGTTGGCCTTCTCCGTCACGCTCTTCACCATCTTGGCCTTCCTGGCCGTGGGCGCGCTGCTCTACCGCCGCCGGGCGCACATCGGCGGCGAGCTGGGCGGACCCCGCCGACACAGACTGGCCACCTCGGCCTTCTTCTTCAGCCTCTGGTTCCTCTACGTGCTCTTCTCCAGCCTGGAGGCCTACTGCCACATAGAAGGCTTTTGAGGAGAGACCACACTCGGTCGCCGTGGAGACGGGCTCCGGGTGAGACTCTATTTTTCTCTACGATTTGAACGGGAGCCGGACTTTTCTTTCTTTTTTTTTTACATATAAGAAAAAGAGAAGTATTTTGCCGATAAAAACGCACACGCAAAAAAAATGGAAGAAAAATGGATGGGATCATGAGGATGATTTCCATGTTTTTTTGTTACTACGTGAGCGTATCGCTGCCACGCACTCGTAAAATAAAAGCGTCGTCTCATTTATTTCTTGACCCAAAACCGAAAATTTCGATATATTTATTTATTTTACATGCCTATAATATATTTATCCATTGCTCTGAGGTACAAAAAGAAATACATTTATTTCAATAATGCGCAAACTGATAAAGATTGAACACGAAATGAAATGTTGGACTTGTCCCAGCAATATAAGATTAAATATATATATATATATCAAACCCAGACGGCTTCGAAAATATGAAAAAGTGTGACGTGGGGGCAGCAATACGCTTGTGTACGTTTCAACCACAAATAATGATTGAACATGACTTTCACCCTATATCTCGATATAAAATGACCTATTTCCATATCGTCTGTGTATGGTTCACATCTAAGCGCTCGCACAAAAGGGACGGCTGACTGAGCAACATCCCAGAATGACGTCTTGACACGTATTTGAGTCCTCTTAGCCTATCTCTTGTCTCACTGCTCACTTCCTCCTCCAATCCCAAATCATAAGAATTAAGGACGTAAGATGACAAGGTGGATCAATTGAGAGAGATATTTTTCTACTTCCTTCTTTCCATTGCACTATGCTGAAGATTTGAAGATTTGTGGAGCACTTTGCCAGCAAGAACCACTGATGTTAAAAACAGCCCATTTTTGAAGGCCGTCATATATTTCTCGCCACTGGAGGGCGACAAAGATGCGTGTGCATGTTGGAGGTGGATTTATCTCATTTCATTTCACTCATTGACGGCGATAGACGTCAAATCCATTTTGACTCTTAGATTGGACGTCTAACGCCTCCACTGGCAGGATACGAGTTCAAGTTTGGATTATATTTATACATATATTCCCTGCTTGTACTCTTCATAATAGAATATGTTAATTATACTACACAGTGGAACCTTTAAAGACCGGCACAGCAATTATATATTCATTCTCAACCCAGAAAATGTTTCAAAATAACATTTCATTGCGAAAGTTCTGCATAGCAACAACAAAAAATTTAACTGTAACCCACTTCAAAAGGATTCGACGTCTAGAACAGTTGATGGAAAACAATTATTCCTTGCCGGCATTTTGTTAATTGAAAAAATAAATGCACACCAGTGAACCAACTTTAAAGGTTCCACTGTAATCGATTTCGGATTTAACTGCAGTGACGCGTTTGTCCACCAGAGGCAGCACCCACTTTTGCTTCGACTACCGCTACTGTACATAAATAAGGGAACATTTCACGCAGTTTTTGAGCCACATTTGATCGTTTTGATGTTTCGTTTTTTTTCTATGGCACTGAAATCAGCATCGACGTTTATCCCTCTCTGCCTTGACTTATTTATTTGTCATGTTTTAATTCATTCACTGCCATTGACGGTGACAGAGGTCCAAGCAGTTTGGACCTCAGTCGCCGTCGATGGCAACCATTGAAGCTGTCTGTTCCAGGTGGTGGAGTTTAAAAAAAAAGTGAACTATTGCTCACATGTCTTTATAGGGACCTCGCTGGACTTTCTGAGCGTCTCACTTTTGCGGACTTTTGTAAAAGTGGCAATATTTGGGCTTGCCGTGAGATGTCAAATTTCAAAGGAAAAAAATCACAATTTTTCCAGTGTTTTTTGAGATTCTAATTGTGTTTTCTTCTCTACTGTGAAATAAAATTACTAGTTTTCTGGGTCACAACAAACACGAATATTGTTCATATTGTCATTGATTTAGTGCAAATACAATTTCCCAAATAGAAACATAATCACACTAACAAATACGTGTTTGTAGTGCAGTATACATATGTACCTATTTGAATTGGGCGTACAGTGTGACGTCATTTAGGGGCGGATCCCGAGTGCCTGATTGACACACAGCGGACCAATCAGACACAGAGCATGACCAGCTGGCGATGATTATGATTTTTGGAGTTTACCCTATCTGACTGGAAATGGTTTCGCCTTTTACCCGCAATGCAACTCGGTGGCGCGAGCGAGATGAGCGGGCGCAATTTAACAAGCGAGCCCGTTAGCTAGCTAGCTAGCTAGTTTGGCTAGCTAGCTAGATAGATAGCTGACTAACTGTCAGGTGAATGCACTTGACGCCGCCGTCGGACTTGTGGCCGACCCATGGAGCGCCTCCATGGACGACCCCCCGGCGAAGCACACGTCGAGCCCCGGGCCTCCCCCGGCCGCCCCTTCCTCTGACGAAGCAGCTATTTTCCGCTGGCCCGCACCGGCGGAGGTGACCGGGGAGGCGGCGACCGGGGAGGAGGCGACCGGGGAGGCGGCGCCCGGAGGCTTGTGGACGGCCGTGTTCGACTACGAAGCGGCGGCGGACGACGAGCTGAACCTCCGCCGCGGGGACCTGGTGGAGGTGCTGTCCAGAGACTCCCTGGTGTCCGGGGATGAAGGCTGGTGGACCGGTGTGTTGGCCGAGCGAGTGGGCATTTTCCCCGGCAACTATGTCAGCAGAGGCGTGCCGGAGGAGGACAGGCGGCCCGCCCCGTCCCAGGAAGTGCCCCCCTTTCACCGTGGGTACCCCGTTTCTACTCTTGTGGTGTGACAAATATTACAAATAGACAGTCGGTTTTTGTCATAGTGTGCGCCAATTGTTGTGGTAGTGACGGAAATCCACCAGCAGGCTCATTAAAGGTCAGGGTTAGGGATGTACTTCTTGCTGGAAACCCCTCAGTTGCCTTCAGTGTATTTTGTTTACGATTAGTTTTAAAGCACAGTTGCAGTTTTTGTTCATTACCGATTAAGATATGTTCTGTGTTGATTCCACATGAATGTAACATTTCAATCTAAAATGTTTTCTCCTCAGTCCCGGAGATGGACTTCTCCGAGCTCACCCTGGAGGAGATCGTCGGCGTGGGCGGCTTCGGCAAGGTGTACCGGGCCATGTGGCGCGGCGCCGAGGTGGCGGTGAAGGCGGCGCGGCGGGACCCCGACGAGGACCCCGAGCAGACGCTGGCCGACGTGCGGCAGGAGGCCAAGCTCTTTGCCATGCTGGACCATGGCAACATCATGGCGCTGCTGGGCGCCTGCCTGCGCCAGCCCAACCTGTGCCTGGTCATGGAATACGCCCGCGGCGGTGCCCTCAACCGGGTACTGGCGGGGAGACGCGTGCCGCCCTGCGTCCTGGTGGACTGGGCGGTGCAGGTGGCGCGCGGGATGCGCTACCTGCACGATCAGGCCATCGTCACCGTCATTCACAGAGATCTCAAGTCCAGCAACGGTAAGATCCAGTTCAAATGAATTGCTAGTGGGTATTTATTTATTTATTTAATTATTGCCAGTTCACTTATAGTTGTAATCACTCAGGAGACATTTTTACCTGCGCTTTTGTGCATTTAGGTGCATTGAAGTAACATTGTATTAGGGATATCCTGATCGGAAATTGGGCCTGATCGTGCTATTTTCAGAGGGTTGGATCGAAATTGGGTAATTTTTTTTTCTTTCTTTCTGGAATCGGGTCAAAATGATTGTTTTATTTTTTTAATCGGGGGTAAAAAAAAGCTTCTTTTTTTTTGAATGAAAATTACATGCATTAGTTTGACATTTTTGAGTATTTACTCATTGATGGTGAGAGGCGTCCAATCCAATTGGTCGCTGGCGCTAACTCCACTCTGGCTTTTGGACCGAAAAGCGCATTTTTCCTCCTGATAACAAGCTAAAGATGCATTTTCAGGACTAAATGAAAATAAGTACGAATTTGGGAGCGCCCCGGTCCGAGCATAATTCCGTTTGTCCACTCTCACAAGGTCTCGTTTCTTCTCTCTTTCTTTTCTTCAACTCCAATCCTTTTATCACAAAACCCATGTCTTCACCCTCCTATTTTGTGTTATTTTTGCGTTCTCATTTTACGGTGGGCGGCTCAACACCGACATACGTTGGAATCCTCCTTGGTTATGCGCCACCCCCCTCCCCCATCACCTGGCCATACCTCCCCTTGACCCTTGACCCCTACCTCCCAACCCCCCCAGTCCTCATCCTGGAGAGGCTCGAGCGGGACGACCTGAGCCACAAGACTCTGAAGATCACGGACTTTGGCTTGGCGCGCGAGTGGCAGCGCACCACCAAGATGAGCGCGGCGGGCACCTACGCCTGGATGGCGCCCGAGGTCATCCGCTCGTCCACCTTCTCCAAGGGTAGCGACGTTTGGAGGTGGGCAAGCGGCGGCGGCGGCGGCGGGGAATGCTCCGCCCACCTCGAATGAGGCTTGCGTGTTGTTCTCACCGGATGTTTCTTTTTTTTGTTATTGAATACGACTCATATTCTCATTGTTTTTTGCTCTCAAGCTTTCAGTACTCGCTCAGTGGGAAAAAATATAGCCATCACTTAAGTTTTTATTTTTGGGTATGAAATGGAAAGAGATCTTTTATACCAGAGGTGTCCAAATATTCAAGTTCTCTCGATTTGGAATTTGACTTTCCCCGTCAAGGAATATAGGCTGACGACTTGTTTTTTTTCATCCCGCAGTTACGGCGTGCTGCTGTGGGAGTTGCTGACGGGCGAAGTGCCGTTCCGGGGCATCGACGGCCTGGCGGTGGCGTACGGCGTGGCCATGAACAAGCTGGCGTTGCCCATCCCGTCCACGTGCCCGCAGTCCTTTGCACGCATCTTGGAGGGTAAAGCTTGTTCATTCATTATTGAAGTGTTTTAGATCTATCGATTCTTAAACAGCTTCAGGAAGTCGATCTTAGAGCAAAAGTGCACACACCCTTAATATCGTAAAATCACTTTAGTTTGAGTTTAGATAAATCGTAGCCATTCCCAAAAGTGTGTGTTAGCTTAGGCTAAATCGAGCATTGTTTTTCCCAGGCTGCTGGAGTCCGGACCCTCACTCCCGACCCCGCTTTGTGGAAATCCTGGACCACCTGACCGCCATCGAGGAATCGGGCTTCTTCGAGATGCCGGCCGAGTCCTTTTGCTCGTTGCAGGACGACTGGAAGCTGGAGATTCAAGAGATGTTCCACCAGCTCAGGACCAAGGAGAAGGTAGGTACGCCCGTCGTCGTCGTCGTCGCCGTCGTCACCGACGGAAAATGAGGCGGTCCCTTCCGGCCGGCGCCAGGAGCTGCGTTCCTGGGAGGAGGAGCTGACCCGGGCGGCGCTGCAGCAAAAGTGCCAGGAGGAGGCGCTGCGGCGGCGCGAACGCGAGCTGGCCGAGCGGGAGATCCGCATCCTGGAGCGCGAGCTCAACATCATGATCCATCAACTCTACCGCGACAAGCCGCACGTGGAGCGGCGCCTGGGAAAGTTCCGCCGTCAACGCCTCAAAGTCAAGGGCGGCAACAGGATCAGCCTTCCGCTGGGTAACTTGGCTTTCGCCGTACGTGACGTCGCTGGACTCTTTTTAATGGGGGGGAAATGTTCTTTTAGACTTCCAGCACAAGATCACCGTGCAGGCGTCGCCGTCACGTGACCGGTGCACCAGCAGCAGCGGCGCCGCCAGCCCTCCGTGCAGCCCGCTGCTCCCTCGCCTCCGAGCCATCCAATGTACGTAAAAAAGATATTTATCAACTAGAAAATTGCCTTTCTGTCAATATTTGTGTGTTTACCCTAGTAGAACTCCCATAGTTCACGCACTGTCCATTTTAACTTGACATTATTTACGGGTCACGTATTGTTTTTGGATTGTTGATGTGGGGGAATTTGGCGTCTACTTCTTGTTGATGCTCTCACTTGCTTTGTGTTATTTTGGGTCACTTCCTCTTGTTTGGGGTCAATTGTGGGTCAAATGATTGAGGAATTTGCTCCAAAATAATGGGCACCAATTGAATTTTTTTTTTTTTTCATGTTTCCTATCAATATGAGGGAACGGGGGGAATTGTGAATGGGCCATTGGATTTTTTTTTGGGTCAATTTTTGGCAGATCCGTCAATTTTTGGCAAAAACTGGCTCACTTTTTTTGCACCTTAATTCTGAGAATTCTGGCATAACAATAAGCCTTGTCGAAATTCTCCTGTCAATTTTTCTTGCCACTGTGTAAAAAGGTTGCTGTAATAGATATCATAATAATCTCCATTTTTTTTTTAACCCGCAGTGACACCACAAGAAGGCTGCTGCGGCGGCGGCGGCGGCGGCGGCGGCCGGGTTGACGAAGAAGAGCTGGAAAGGCGGGGCTCCAGGAAAAAAGGCAGAACGCCCACACGCTGTCCGCAACGGGAGCGCAGCGCCGACGCCGGGTAACCAGGGTCGTCGGCGAGGCTTCGTCGGTCGAGGGCGGGAGACTTGACCCGAACGCTTGCGTCCACAGCGCCAGTCCCGCCGCCGAAGCCGGCCGCCAGCGCTCCTGCAGCGCCCCCAACCTGCGCCGTTCTCCTCGCCACAGCCCCGCCGTGCCGGGGGTGCCCAGCCTTCTGGAGACTGGTAAATGATGCTCAACTTTAGAAACTCTTCTTTATGTATATATAGATAGATAGCTATATATCACAGGTGTCAAAGTGGCGGCCCGGGGGCCAAATCTGACCCGCCGCATCATTTTGTGCGGCCCGAGAAAGTAAATCATGAGGGCCGACTTTCTGTTTTAGGATCAAATTAAAGTATAGAGTAGTATAGATGTATATTAAATTTCCTGATAACCCCCCCCCCCTTAAATCAATCATTGTCATTTTTTAATCCATTTTTTTCTGTGTTTTAGTTCAAAAATCATTTTGTGAAATCTAAAAATATATTTTAAAAAAGGTTAAATAAACATTGTTTTAGATCTATAAAAAACGGAATATTCAGGGCTTTTAATCCAGTTCTTTTAATCCATTTATAGAAAAAAAATCTAAATATTATATCTAAAATGGTCCGGCCCACGTGAAATCAAGTTGACGTTAATGCGGCCCGCGAACCAACCCGAGTCTGACACCCTTGATATATATATATAAAACTTGGATTTTTTTCCCCAAATAGAGCTGACTTTTAACATCATTTATTCCACATTTTTTTATACCAGCTACTATGAATCCTTTAAAAATGTTCAAAGAATAGGAATGTATTGCAAAACAGAGCCAACCTGTAATAAAACGATGGTAAAATGTGTTTGCGGCGGCAGAAAATGAAGACGGCTGCTTCACCAGCAACTCCGGCGCGGCAGAGGCTCCGCCCATCCGACGAGACGACCCTCCGGGGGCGGTCGGCGATCCCGCCGCCGCCGCCGGCAGCCGCCAGAGCCCCGGCGGCGGAGGAGCCCGCCGCGCCGATCTGGCGCTGCTGGCCTGCGGCGCCCTGCTGGCGGCGGTCGGGCTGGGCTGCGACCCGCCGTCGCCGGCCCGCCCGGAGGAAGGCGGCAAACTGCGGCGGGACGCTTTCTTCAGACTCTTCCGGCGGGACGGTCCGCCGAGAATGTCGCCGGACCGCTCGGCGCGCTCGCTGCTGCGCTTCCACGGCGAGGAGCTCCCGGGGGTGACGGCGCCGGCTCCTCCCCGGGGCAACGCTTTGATCAACACCCACCTGGAGAGCTTCAAGCGCAACCCGCGCCAGTCCCTCACGCCCACGCACGTGCCCTGCGCCGCCGCCGCCTCGCGCTCGACCGGTCTGCGCCGCACGCCGTCGGACGGCGCCCTCCGGAAGAGCAATCTGGAGCCTCTGCTGGAGCAAAGTGTCTTGGAGAACATGGGTAACGCCCCCTTTTTATAACAAAACTTCGTCTAACTTTATAAAGTCATTCAATTCAATTTATTTTGGATTTTGAGTTAACGCTCTCCCAAAATTTGGAGGTTTTGCAGACGACTTCCGGCCGGTGCCCCGCCTCCCGGACCCCGACGTGGTGTTCCCGCCCACCCCCCGCCGACGCCACGCCCCCGAGCGCCCCAAAACCTTGGACGTCCTGGCGCGGCTCCGGCCCCCCCGCCGCGACGCCTTGCCGGCGCCCGTGCCTTCCTCCCCCTTCGGGGGGCGCAACTTACTGGATGCCAGGGACGATGGGCAGCGCCGCGACGGCACCGTACCGCTACGCGGCCAAGATAGGTGAGATGTTGACTAAAGTTCACTCGTTTGATTTTTTCCATCTTCTGTAAAAATTCCCGAGTAGGGGAGAGCGGGGTTGGTTGTCACCATTTTTACTCTTTCCTGAATATCTTGCTATCAACGCATTAGCCATTCATTTATCTTACGAAATGGCAAGCGGGAGAATATCAATCAAAACTAGCTTTCTCCTCGTCCCTTTTTAATAGTAACACTTAAAAACTCGACGTAAAATTAATTTTAAAACCATGTAACAGTAATCAGTCCTTTTCCTTTGCGCAATTAGGAACATTTCAAGACTAATAATGTGCAACACAGTGACAACCAACCCCATTCTCCCCCAAATGATGCCACGATAAGCACTAAGAAAAAGAAATGGAATGTACTCTCATTTTTCTCTCTTCATCTCAATATCACCGCATTCACATTAGCACCACACTAGCGCGTAATGCGAGGAAGCCGACATTTGCTACTGTGACACACACACACACACACACTAGGTGTGCAAGAAATGTTCGTTAAGCTCACGTGCATGAACGTTTCGTTCCCCGTCGTGTCGGACCAAAAAACAAAAATGAAGGCTGTCACGTTGCACCATTAAAACACACTTGAACTCCTTCCACTGTTGTCTGCTTTCTGTACATGAGCGTCTCCCACAAAAGTCAATTCCTTATCGTACGTTTCATGTTTTAAGGCAAAGGATTACATATCCAAACGCCATTCCTTTCCAGTTTAAATGTCGTCTTGCATTCGACCCTTAAGAAAAAAGCCTTACTATACTGTGTCGTTTTTTACGAAAAAAAGCCTTACTATACTATGTGGGTTTTTTTTTAGAAAAAAAGCCATACTATACTATGTCGTTGTTTTAAAGAAAAAAGCCTTACTATACTATGTCGTTTTTACGGAAAAAAAGCCTTACTATACTATGTCGTTTTTTTAAGAAAAAAGCCTTACTATACTATGTCGTTTTTTTTTAAGAAAAAAGCCGTATGTCGTTTTTTATGAGGAAAAAAAGCCTTACTATACACTCGTTTTTTATGAGAAAAAAAAGGCCTTACTATACTATGTCGTTTTTTGTGAGAAAAAAGCCTTACTATACTATGTCGTTTTTTAAAAGAAAAAAACCTTACTATACTATGTCGTTTTTTACGAGAAAAAAGGCTTACGATATGGTCCAAAGTCTGCGCTTTGATGGCCAACGTTTTCAAGAGGTCCAATGCCACATAGCAAAGGGCTGACTTGGGCCCGTGAGGGGACACACAAAAGATGGCCGCCAGTGACGTACTAATATAGAAATAGCCTAAAGAACTCAGACGAAATCGTATTGGAGCACGGCATCAGACGTCATCGACGTGCGACGGTGACCGTATGTTGAGCATATCCGCGGCTTTTTTCATTGGAGCCATGACGCATACCAACAACACGAGTTGCTCAATTGTCGACAAAGACCGTCTTTAGGTCACAGATGAAGCATAATTCATAGAAAAAAGAATTCAAAGGTCGATAGAAGAGGAAACAAGCGACCAAACTCTAACAAGGCTTATTTGTAAGTGGACTTTTTGTGACAAATACATTCGCTCACTCGAGGAAACATACACACGAAGGGACTTCTGTCCCGTCCATGATTAACTTTTAAAGGTTTGCACGAGAGCTAGAATTCGTATTTTGTCTATTGACGGTGTTGCCCATCCTAAAAAAAGACGAACGACGGACGAGTGATACGTACTGAGCTATTTTGACATGAAATCTTATTGATTGCATTTTGAAAGGCCGATTTCAACAGCAGGTGAATTTCACAAAGCACAATGGCGGTCCGTGAGAACCGAACAAGCGTCATCTAACTTGATAGCCTGATGAAATGAGACCAACTTTGATTGTTCATTCATTCTCTGAACCGCTTTGTCCTCACAGGGGTTGCGGAGGGTGCCTGAGCCTATCCCAGCTGACTTCGGGACACCCTGAATCGGTGGCGGAGGAGACTGACAAGCATTCACGCTCACACCTAGTGTGCAACCAGCCTACAGCCTTTGAAATGTGGGAGGAAACAGGAGTACCTGGAGAAAACCCATGTGGGCCTGGGAAGGACTCCACACAGGTGGGCTGACCTGGATTCGAATCCTCCATGTATAGTAAGACTTTTTTTTTTAAACGACCATGTATAGTAAAGCTTTAAAAAAAAAAAAAAAAAACGACCATGTATAGTAAGGCTTTAAAAAAAACTACATAGTACATAGTATGGCTTAAAAAAAAAAAATACGACCATGTATAGTAAGGCTTTTTTTTTTAAAACGACAGTATATAGCAAGGCTTTTTTCGTCAAAAACGACAGTATATAGCAAGGCTTTTTTCGTCAAAAACGACAGTATATATATAGTAAGGCTTTTTTTTTTAATAACCATGTATAGTAAGGCTTTTTTTCATAAAATACGACCATGTATAGTAAGGCTTAAAAAAACGACATAGTATAGTAAGGCTTTTTTTTTAAATGACCATGTATAGCAAGGCTTTTTTTGTCAAAAACGACATAGTATATATTAAGGCTTTTTTCTTAAAAAAACGACATAGTATATATAGTAAGGCTTTTTTCTTTAAAAAAAAAAAAAACGACATAGTATATATAGTAAGGCTATTTTCTTTAAAAAACGACATAGTGTATATATAGTAAGGCTTTTTTCCTAAAATACGACCATGCATAGTAAGGCTTTTTTTTAACGACATAGGCTTTTTGCTTTAAAAAACGTCATAGTATAGTAAGGCTTTTTTTTTTTTAAACGACATAGTATAGTAAGGCTTTTCTTCTTCTTAAAAAACGACATAGTATAGTAAGGCTTTTTTTTTTTAAAACGACATAGTATAGTAAGGCTTTTTTTTTTTTTAAACGACATAGTATAATAAGGCTTTTCTTCTTCTTAAAAAACGACATAGTATAGTAAGGCTTTTTTTTTCTTAAAAACGACATAGTTTAGTAAGGCTTTTTTCTTTAAAAAACGACATAGTATAGTAAAGCTTTTTTATTTAAAAAACGACTTAGTATAGTAAGGCTTTTTTTCTTAAAAAACGACATAGTATAGTAAGGCTTTTTTCGTAAAAAACGACATAGTATAGTAAGGCTTATTTCTTAAAAAAAATGACCATGTATTGTAAGGCTTTTTATTTATTTTAAAAAAATGACCATGTTTAGTAAGGCTTTTATTTATTCAAAAAAATGACCATGTATAGTAAGGCTTTTATTTATTAAAAAAAAGACCATGTATAGTAAGGCTTTTATTTATTTAAAAAAAAAAGACCATGTGTTGTAAGGCTATTTTCTTTAAAAATAAAAACAACGCATTGTGAGGCATTTGAGCAATAATACTCATATTTGACTTTATTGTATACATAATGAATGAATCTTGGCTTCTGGCTCATCCTCACAAGGCTCGTGTACGTACAAGATATTTGTTGAATGTACGTTACAGCATGGAGGAAATGTTCCCCACAAGTTCACGCCTTGCCTTGTTTGTTGACAGACTCGTACCGGCGCACCCCGGATTGCGCCTGCATCCAGGAGTCTCCGGCGCCCCAGTGAGCGGAGGCTGACACGGTCATGCAGTTGGGACAGATGCACATCGCCACCGCCTTCGTCATGCCAGGTAGAAAACCGTGTCGCGACCGTAAAGATATTAGCACCGTAGGACAAAAATGTTGTCATCTTAGGCAGTGTTGAGAAATAATTGTCTTTGTGTCATGACAGATGCATTGGACAACGTGGAAGAGGAGTGGGAGGAGAAGAACGGACGGATGCAGCCGACCGATCGACAAGTCAAGTCCTGCTTGCCTCACCCCGTGACAGCCGTGGGTTTGAGGTGTGTCCCCGTCATTCGGCAGACGTGGATGTGGACGAGGGCGACTGGCAGAACAACGCCACCATGCGGTTCTTCGACAGCCGGCGGTTGTGGTGGGAATGCCAACCAATAAAAGTTTGGGTGGCTTATTTGAAATCCTAGCTAATAGCCAGTGTCTTTTGTTTTTTTTAGGCCAATTCTTTTAACTAATTTTTATGTCATGTTTAAATGGCAAATTTAATTTTTAAAGTTTTTCTTAGTAAAAGGTAATGAGTCTTTTGTCGCAGGCACCAAGAGTACGTCTGCGGGACGCGAACCGGCTTCCATTCGACGGTAGGCATATGCTCTACTGTGTGTGCTAAAGGGCCTTCCCACGTTCACACTAAACTTCAACCGGCTGAGTATTTTCGGTAAGAGGGCGCTGGAGTGATTTTGGCTAAGTGTGTAAGCCGCCTCCCTACTCAGCATGGTCCTGTCCAATAAAAGTTTTCTTGTCTTTTGTTTTTGTAGGCCAATTCTTTTAACTAATTTTGATGCAATGTTTAAATGTAAAATTTATTTTTTTGTTTTTTTTAGTAAAAGGTAATTTATCTTATGTCGCAGGTGCCTCTCCCGCCGAAGGCGGGAGAGGCACCAAGAGTACGTCTGCGGGACGCGAACCAGCTTCCACTCGGTGGTAGGCGCATACTCTACTGTGTGCGCCAAGGGGCCCACCCACACACCCACTAAACTTCGACCGGCCAAGTATTTTCGGTAAGAGGGAACTCGACTCATTTAACTAAGTGTGCAAGCCACCTCCCTCACTCAGCATGGTCGTAATTTGGCTAAGTGTTTTGATTTTTTAGGCTAAGTATTTTAACAAATTTGGATGTAATGATTAAATGTAAAATTTATTTTTTAGGTTTTTTTAGTAAAAGGTAATTTATCTTATGTCGCAGGTGTCTCTCCCGCCGAAGGCGGGAGAGGCACCAAGAGTACGTCTGCGGGACGCGAACCAGCTTCCACTCGGTGGTAGGCGCATACTCCACTGTGTGCGCCAAGGGGCCCACCCACACACCGACTAAACTTTGACCGGCCAAGTATTTTCGGTAAGAGGGCACTCGACTCTTGACTAAGTGTATAAGCCACCTTCCTAAAAAGTATGGTCCTGCCCACTCGGTTTTTATTTGACCTGAAAAGTGAGAAGTTGGAGGAGGCGGGGAATCTAACCAATGACCTTTTGTATGGTAAGTTGGTGCTCTACTATTGAGGCCAAGTCAGCCACCTGGTGAAATCGACATCCTACGTCACCGCCATCCGCAGGTCAGTCTAAGAAAAACAAATATTTTCTGCACAGCAACACCAATGTCTCTTTTAAACGTACTTTTTTTGTCTTCAGGTGTCCTCGCTCTCCACGGTTTGGGAAACCTTTTGGTTGGAAGACTGTCCATCCCACAAGTCATCCATTTTTGCCTTTGTCACTCATCTGAAAAAATAAAAATAAAAGTTGACAGCCAAGTAGCTCTTGTTCTATTATGTGACCTTGACTTTGATTTATAAGAAATATTTTTTTTCATTCTAGAAAGTTTTTTTGTAAGGGGATGTGGCTATGCACACGCACTATGATCGCTGCAACAAGGCGAGACATCACATACCGAGCCAATACGAAGGCGACCGGTCGGGGCGGCGCTTCATCCGCAAGCTGCTCCCAAAACTACTCCATCCTGTCAGAGAGACCACAAGAAAAAAGCCTTACTATACATGATCATTTTTTGAAGAAAAAAGCCTTACTATACTATGTCGTTTTTTTAAAGAAAAAAGCCTTACTATACTATGTCGTTTTTTATAAATAAAGCCTTGTTATACATTGTCATTTTTACGAAAAAAAGCCTTAATATACTATGTCGTTTTTAAGAAAAAGAAGCCGCACTATACTATGTCGAAAAGCCTTACTATACTATGTCGTTTTTTTAAACAAAAAAGCCTTACTATACTGTGTCGTTTTTTAAAGAAAAAAGCCTAACTATACTATGTCGTTTTTTAAAGAAAAAAGCCTTACTATACTATGTAATTTTTTAAGAATAAAAGCCTACCTATACTATGTCGTTTTTTACAAAAAATAAGCCTTAATATACTATGTTGGTTTTTTAAGGAAAAAAAGCCTTACTATACGATGTCGTTTTTTTATAAATAAAGCCTTGTTATACATTGTCATTTTTACGAAAAAAAGCCTTAATATACTATGTCGTTTTTTATAAATAAAGCCTTGTTATACATTGTCATTTTTACGAAAAAAAGCCTTAATATACTATGTCGTTTTTAAGAAAAAGAAGCCGCACTATACTATGTCGAAAAGCCTTACTATACTATGTCGTTTTTAAGAAAAAGAAGCCGCACTATACTATGTCGAAAAGCCTTACTATACTATGTCGTTTTTAAGAAAAAAAGCCTTACTATACTGTCGTTTTTTTTAAGAAAAAAAGCCTTACTATACTATGTCACTTTTTATGAAAAAAAAAGCCTTACTATACTATGTCGTTTTTTACGAAAAAAAGCCTTACTATACTATGTCGTTTTTTACGGAAAAAAAGCCTTACTATACTATGTTGTTTTTTATATTAAAAAAAGCCTTACTATATATACAATGTCATTTTTTAAGAAAAAAAGCTGTACTATACTATGTCGTATTGTACGAAAAAAAAGCCTTACTATACTATTTCGTTTTTAAAGAAAAAAGCCTTACTATACTATGTTGTTTTTTTAATGAAAAAAAGCCTTACTATACTACATCGTTTTTTATGAAAAGAAGCCTTACTATACTATGTCGTTATTTAAGAAAAAAAACCTTACTATACTATGTCGGTTTTTATGAAAAAAGCCTTACTATACTACATCGTTTTTTATGAAAAAATGCCTTGCTATACTACATCGTTTTTTATGAAAAAAAGCTTTACTATACTATGTCGTTTTTTAAGAAAAAAAGCCTTACTCTACTACGTCGTTTTTTATTTTAAAAAAGCCTTACTATACTATGTCATATTTTACGAAAAAAAGCCTTACTATACTATGTCGTTTTTTACGAAAAAAAGCCTTACTATACTATGTCGTTTTTTTAAGAAAAAAAGCCTTACTATACTATGTTGCTTTTTAAGAAAAAAAGCCTTACTATACTATGTCGTTTTTTTATGGAAAAAAAAGCCTTACTATTATGTAGTTTTTCACGGAAAAAAGCCTTACTATACCATGTCGTTTTTTATTTTTTTTAAAGCCTTACTATACTATGTCGTTTTTTAAAGAAAAAAAAGCCTTACTATACTATGTCGGTTTTTTTACAAAAAAAAGCCTCACTATACTATGTCGTTTTTTAAGAAAAAAAAGCCTTACTATACTACATCGTTTTTATGAAAAAAAGCCTTACTATACTATGTCGTTTTTTATTTTAAAAAGCCTTAATATACTATGTTGTTTTTTTACGAAAAAAGCCTTACTATACTACATCGTTTTTTATGAAAAAAAGCTTTACTATACTATGTCGGTTCTTAAGAAAAAAAGCCTTACTATACTACGTCGTTTTTTATTTTAAAAAAGCCTTACTATACTATGTCATATTTTATGAAAAAAAGCCTTACTATACTATGTCGTTTTTTACGAAAAAAAGCCTTACTATACTATGTCGTTTTTTAAAGAAAAAAAAAAGCCTTACTATACTATGTCGTTTTTTTACAAAAAAAAGCCTCACTATACTATGTCGTTTTTTAAGAAAAAAAGCCTTACTATACTACATCGTTTTTATGAAAAAAAGCCTTACTATACTATGTCGTTTTTTTATTTTAAAAAGCCTTAATATACTATGTTGTTTTTTTACGAAAAAAGCCTTACTATACTATGTCATTTTTTACGAAAAAAGCCTTACTATACATGGTCGTTTTTTATTTTAAAAAAAGTCTTACTATACATGGTCATTCTTTAAGAAAATATGCCTTACTATACACGGTCATTTTTTAAGGAAATAAAGCCTTACATCCTTTTTTAAAAGGCTTACTATACACATTAAGCTGCATGTTTTGCACAGGAAAACTTTCTCACCCAACTTCACCGCTTGATCTTGTATTGGCACTCCCTCACTCCCTCCGACTTCTACTCCGACAGCCATTCCAACTTAGAAGAAGCGCATTTCTTTTTGACTCTGGCTTGTTGATTCCGCTCGTTTCGCTATGATAATGATAATATACGTACTATATTGCTTGACAGCAGCTCCACCGCACCGTTAGCTACATGCTAACCAGCATAACTCAGTCATGTCCGCATTGAACGCTCATGGTGTCATTGATTGGCTGCGTTAGGTACGCAGCCAATCAATGTCGTTACCATTTCGTCATGCAGCGGAAGTAAACACACGTGACGTGAGCCGCATCATATCATTGGCTGGACACAGTGTTTGTCATAGGTTTGTCCGTTTGTTGTCGCTTGTCAATGACAGAGGCTGCCACTCTGAGTTCCGTTGCAAAATGGCAAATAAAAAATGTCATGGTCATTTACTACAAGGTGAATTAAAAAGCCTTATTATATATGGTCTTTTTTTTTTAAGAAAAAAGCTTTACACTTAATTGTCTTTTTTAGGATAAAAAGCCTTACTATACATGGTCATTTTTGGGGGAAAATGCCTTACTTACATAGTCATTTTTTAAAGAAAATTAGCCTTACTATACATGGTCATTTCCTCATTCCATTCTATTTTTAACAAGGAATAAAAGGATGAAAATGTGAAGCTCTAACTTTGACAAGTTGTTTTATTGACAAATGTCCAATATATCATACAATCGGCACTCTGGCTTTTTCCTAGTGTGTAAAAACAGCATTGAAGTGACAAAAAGGAGAATTGAAAAGCCAAACCAAACCCTTAAAGAGGTGCAATCAAAACGGGGGATTTTTGGATGTTTTCTACAACTATAGACGCAGATAAAACGGAGAATAAGGACGGACGGCTTCAGGCTCCGAGCATCTTCTTCACCATGTAGCCGGGCATGTTGTAGAGGAAGAGAGCCAAGATGGCGAGGATCAACAGGGCGCACACGATCTTGATGGTCAGCCAGCGGTACTGATCGCAGACCAGGTGCTTGGCCGCCTTCAGCGGAATGAGGAACCACAGCAGAGCGATGTCGGGACGACTGAAAGGAAAAGCACAGCACCGGTTTGGCAAACTTAGCCTAGCGCCGCCCATCGGACATGCTTTTCCATTTTTGGAAAGCCGTCCGAGTGTCCCCGTTGGAATTTAGTCAGGACCCTTTGCTTTTCCTACTTGGGTTTCTCCAGAGGTTCGGGCTCATTGCGACCTTCCCCCGCCGGGCATTTTTCCGCCTCTTCGCCCGTCAGGAGATGAAGCTCCGCCTCCACCTTGCCCTGCAGAGACATACGCAAATGGGGACCTGACTGACATCCTACGGGTGCCGTCAAAAACCAAAGCCGGCACAGAGAACGGACGACATTCGCGCGCTCAAGCCGGTCGGCCGGGCTAAACGTACGGTGAGCTCCAATTCGTCCTCCTCGTTGCGGGCCACAAAAGGCCACCAGCCCTTGATCCTCTTCTGCTTGAAGATGGAGACCACGGGCACCTGGGCCTCCTCGGTGGCCATCTCCAGGGTGCACTGCTTGGCCGTCTTGGCGCCGCGCGGGAAGCGGTTCAGGTCTAGCTCTATGGCGCCTGAAAAGGAGAAGCGTTGCCATTTTCTGCCCACGGGCGGCGTGGAGTCCACCCAAGGACCGCCTTGGCCGTCACCTAGGAAGTCGTCGGCCGAGAAGTGGTCGGCGTCCCACACTTGCAGGTTGAGGCGGGCCGGGATCTTGTACTCGGTCTCGTCCCAGGCGAACATGGACTCCTTCTTGGAGATGACGATCTTCTCCTCGGCCATCAGGTAGTTGAAGGGGTACACGAAGCGCCAGTTGAAGTTGCCCTCGCCGGTGATGGAGTGGTAGTGGACGTCCGTGTCCTGCTTGTCCTCCTGCTGACCCTTCAGCCAACTGCGGGCACCCAGCGAGGGGAGGAGTCACCCGTCAGTCCGCCATCAAAAGACGGCCGAGGCCGGACTCACCCCCTGACGAAAATGTCGCTGGATTTCTCCCCGGTGAAGATGTCGTCGTCCTCCAGGACCACCTCGTCCGTGTTCCAGATGATGACCCGCAGCTCAAACCTGGAGGGAAAAGACAAAATGCCTGGGAAAATGATGGGGCTTGTCTACAAAATAACTGGAAAATAAAGCACTTGTGAATTTTGGGATGTTTTGGAGTGACTTTTTGCTTATTTCTGCCTTAGAAATGCTTCTGTGACATGCTAAGCTAGCATGATATCTTCTGTACAAAAAGGGAAGCTGGAAAAAGTCATTGGTGGCCTACTTCTTTGATTTGCGGGGTGAAATGTCAAGGGCGGGACCGGGTGCCGTGGTGTCCTTGGGGAACATGTCCACCCACATCTCAATCCTGCCCTGCGAGAGAAAGTCGGCGGTGACGAGACGCCGCGTGCGCCGATGAAACCAGTTGGCCGGCTAGCGTACTTGTTCGATTCCCGGCTTGTCCGGGTGCAGGAGCGGCCGGTTCTCCACGTGCTCGGGTACCAGTTTGCAGCCCACCCGCGGAATTTCCTCCCAGTGCTTGAGCACGGTGAGCGCCAGGTGCTCGTTGGTTTGCTTCTTCAGTCCTGAAGAGACCAGAACCGGCGCGATTGCTATCGAAGTCTCGTCATCGGAGACGGCGGCGGGAAGGGGGCTCACCGTTTTCATCCTCCGTCTCGGTGGGCGCCATGAAAACGCGATTCTCCACCTTGACCCGCCCGCCGGGGCCGTAGTGAGGCCCGTCCAGTTTGCCGTCCTTGCACAGCTTGGCCAGGATCTGCGTGGGCTTCATGGGGTCCCGCCAGATGTTGTAACCGTATCTGCAAAGGGGCACAAAATGGCCACCCTCTCCACGCCCAGAGTTCCAAAGGGCCAGAGGGAGGGCCAAAGGGAGCCGCCTCCCATTTACTCACGTGCTGTAGCTGGCGGCGATGCCGCAGGTGGCCCGATGCTTGCTGTAGAAGCGGCTCTCCAGGTCCACCTTGGTCTCCCCGATCAGGTCGTCGGTGCCCACCAGGTCCCAGTCGTAGATGGACACGGTGAGCGTGGAGTCCGTGGGGAACGTGGCCTCGATGTCGAAGGATCTGAGAAAGGGGTGGGGGGGTGGATGGTGTGGATCGAGGCTCAACCACGGATTCTGGAAGCTTCTGGAAAAGCCCCACGGACGACTTTGCTCCTCACTTCCCAAACAGCGGGTTGAGCTGCTTGGAGATGTAGTTCTCCTTGTCCTTCACCTCATTCCTGCCCAGCCTGATGGCCACGTACGGGTCGGCCTTACCGTTGATGTCCGCCGGGTGGAGATCGGTGGCCTGGCGCCGGAAGAAAACGGAGACGTTTTGCCGTTCCCCGACCAACGCCGGCCCCCGGCCAGCCCCCACGGCCAGCCCCCGGCCAGCCCCCCCGGCCTTACCCGGATGACGTAGACTCGCACCAAGACGTTGATGGGCTCGTTGTGCGGGATGTTCTGGAACATCCCCGTGGCCGAGTCAAAGTTTCTGGGCGGCTCGTCGGACATTTTGTACATGCAGAGCGAGCCCTTTGGGTGGAATAAAAAGAGGACATTGGAATTGAACGAGCCGCGTCTCGTAGCTCGGGGGTGGTAGAAAAAAAACTCGAGTCGTTAGCACGTTTTACCTTGAATTTTCCAACAATCCTGTCTTCGTCCGAGCCGTTGTGGTCGTCGTCGTCGCCGCCGCCTTTGCCCCGGAAAAGGTTGAAACTGTGGAGCCACTCTTCAAAGTTGTCAAAGTGGCTCTCCAGCTCCTTGGGGTACACCTAGGATTTCAGAGCATTGGTGAAAAGAGCCAAAAGGCAGCCATCCTCTAGTTCCAAGGACGCCGCTCACTTTCAGCTCTTCCAGCTTGGCCTTTTTCTTCCCGGCCGGCTCGGCGTGGGCGCCCTTCTTCTTGTCCTTCTTCCCTTTGCCTTTCCTGCCGCCTTTTCACGGGAGACAAGTCGAGTTGAAGAGGACCGAGTCAAAGGGAGCGTGTGTTAGGCGTATGTTTGTTTCCCAGCGCCTCTGTTTGGATGAGACGTTTTGGTACCTCCACCATCCGCCAGGTCCACGTCCTCTTTGTCCTCCGAATCCGACAACAGCGTCCCCTCTTGAGCTTTGAGCGCCTGCCAGAATGACCTTTTAGCGCATACGGACGGACGGACGGACGGCGCTGCGGTCGGTGAGCAAATATAGGAATGAGAATGGGCTACTACCTCTGCCAGCGTCTCCACGGAGGCAAAATATTTGGACCACCAGTCCAGCGTGCTCTCGTCCGGGCCGTCGTCCTCAATCTCGGTCCCCGTCTGCCTCTTCTTCTTGCGGCCTTTCTCGTCTTTGTCGTCGTCCTTCTCGTGGAGCGGAAAGGCTTCCGTTAAGCCACTCCGTACGTTTCGTTGGCGCCGTTCGCTACCCAACTCACCTCCACTTTGACCACGGCGTCAGAGCACTGAGTGGAGAGACACCGGGACATAGGACCGACATTTTCAAGTCTTGTAATAAGTTGAACAAATTGTAAGTACCGTTTGTGGCAAGATGAAAACTCACCGAATCCAATTTGACCACCGTGTCCATCTTCTTAAAATTGGGCTCGGCTTCCATGCTAACCACCACGATTTCCTCTGAAAGACAATGCTACTACTTTTATTTCTGTGATGCTAGTCATCCAATCCAAATTCAATTCCTTTGGAATTGAGCCCATCATTCATTGGCTGGGCTACAGAGACAAGAAATGGAATGTTCAAACTGAAGAATCTGCCTGTTTTGAGCCAATTTAGCTCCACTTTGAAGGCTGCACCTTTCCAAAATGAGATTTTTTTAAAAAGTTGGAACATCTCCTCTTTGTAGCGTCTTTGATAAAAGGATTTGGATTTGATTGCTATTTGTCAGCCACCTCGTGGCAACCGAGTCCATTAAAAAGACGGTACCTGCGCTGGAGCAGTTGTCGGCCCGCTGGTCGCCGGCCCGGTAGATGAACTTCCGGAGGCTGGCCACGGCGTTGGAGCCCACCAGCGTGTAGCGGCCGAACGCCCTGCAGTCCACCACGCGGATGTTGAGGGGCGGGTGGAGCAGCTCGTTCTCTGGCAAATCCTGACAAGGATGGAAAAAAAAAAAAACAATATTCATATAGTATTTGTGAGAGGGGAAAAAAAGACTCTTCTGGAGTCATAGAAGTGGAATTGGAATGCGTCCATCTATTTGGTGAGCGTATGTACCACTTCGAAGCACTTGACAAGCGTGCTGAAATTGGGGTTCTTCTTGTAGTTGGGAATAAGGGCCGACTGAACCCCCTTGCCCGCGCACTCCACGTCCACGCGGGGACGGTCCACCTGAGCCAGGTTCACCCTCTTCAGGTCCCGCAAGCCCCAAAATAAAACCTGGGGGACGGAGATGACGTGGCGTGACCCATAATCTTCCATAAACTTCATCAACTTTTGTGACAGAGATTGACGGTGACCTCTATTCTGTACTTGCTGAGAACGGGTCTGATTCCCAGGGGAACCGGAAGCAGCGGGCCGCGCTCCATTTCCGCGGGACCGTCAACGGGGGGGAGGTCCGCTTTGCCGTTGGGGCCGATCTGAGCAAATGAAAAAAATTAAAATGATGATGATGATGATGATGATGATGGTGATGGACTTCCATCCAACCTGCAGCAGCTCAAAGGCGGCCAGCATCTCTCCCGCCGTGCCGTTGCCTCGGTAGATCTGGTAGTACTCCAGCTGTGGGGGGAAGCGGGGTGGTCCGTAGTGCTCCTCCGCCATCTTCACCACAGGCTTGGCGAAGGTTCTGCCCATGAAGTCCGCTTTGCCCTGCCAAAAAAAAAAAGACACCGCCCACTTCTTCTAGGGACATTTTGTCTACGGTGGAACGTTACAAGCTCACGTGCTCGATATTCTTGCCCAAAAAAACAAAACATAACATGTCCATAAATGTGCAAAGTTACAGCAAGTCGACTTTTTTAAGCCTTTCAAAATTCAGCCTCCAGTGGCAGTTTCACCGACACAACATGAAATTCGCTAGTCAAGAAATTTCCGCCATTTTGGTTCAAAGCGGTCATTTAAGGGGCAAAAGCTCAAGTCACCATTGGTTGAATTTTGAAAAACTGTCAAGACAGTTCCATGAAATTTGGTTCATGACAGAGCCACAAAAAAGAAAGAGCCATTTTGTTGGAATACTAGTGGGAGGGTTGGCGGCGATCCCGTCTCCATTCAAACGGATGGGACGGTCAATTGCTCTGATTTGGAACCAAGTCATGGCGGACATTTTGCACTCCCAGCGGTGGGCTGAAACATGGCTGGAGTCGCGCATGTTTACAGGCATCGTCGACGTGCCGTAACAATCAAACCGAGTATGCTTGAAATAATAACCAATGAACTGCAAAACAGTTATAGGAGTGCCTAGACATTGGGAGGGTACTTCTCTCTTGCAGTTAGTGGTTAGAAGGATTCCCATTGGCTGAAAAAAAAAGCCCAAAACCAAAAGAAAACAATTGGGTGAAAGGAATGCAAGAGGCACAAGTGGGCCGTGGCCGGCTTCAATTCTTGTGCCTCTCGCGTGCCTTTTGTCCAAAAAAAAAACACATTGAATTGAGTGTCACGGCAGACAGACGTGTCGCACGCTCTACTTATCCAAAAAGGGGCGTGGCCAACAATGGCGTTATTGTCGGAAAGCACAGGTGAAAAGCGGCGGTCAGCAAAAGGCAAGCCATCGGAGATCATCGTGCCGGCTCACACTGCTTTTAGTGGGGGGTAAAAAAATAGCGGAAAGGAGTCTCACCACCGTGTCTTGATCGTAGAGCTCGATGACGATGATGGGGGGGTCGTCCCGCAGTTCGCCGGCCTCGCCGAAGAGCTCCACGTTTTCAAAGAGCAGCAGCTGATCCCACGTCGGGCAAAGCGTCTCGGGCAGCACCTGCGCCACGCCACGCCACGCCACGTCCACCACACGTTGCATTGACGGCGTCCCATTTCCCCGTTCAAACGCTCACCTCCGTCACTTGGCTCTGCGTGGAGAAGAAGACCCTCGCGAAGGGATCGGAAAGCCCCGTGCTGTCGCCGGCGAAGAGGCCGCGGGCTTGATACATGTGGACCCTCAGCTGGAAAATCTGCTTCACTGCACCCACGAGCACAAGCGCGTACGCTCGCGGCGAGCCGAGGGGTTTCCGAGCAAAAAAGCCACGGCGTCTTTCCTACTGGTGTAAGTCAGGCTGACGGGCGGCGAGAAGGGCGAGGCGCCTTCCGCGGAGAGACGGTTCTCCTCGAAGCCGTTGGGCAGTCCCCACAGGTAGTCTTTGCGTTGGCGCTTCAGGCCCAACCACAAGTAGATCTCGATCTTGGACTGCACCGTCCAGCCGGCGGGGCCCAAGCCGCGCTTGCCGGGAATCTGGAATTGAGGGATGGGGGGACGACAAAAAAGATCAAAGGTAGCGTTAAAAAAAAAAGAAATGGCATATACTTTAACAAGTTAACAGGAAGAACTTGGAAAAAGAAAAATCAAAACTTTTGTCTAAGTTGCAGAACATTGGGAAAAGTGGCATTTGTAGTAGCTTTCCAAATTAGTTAGTTAGTCAAAAGTGACAGTGAAACTTTGGCAAAAATTTGAGCCAAAGACAACTCATTTTTTGTTGTTATCTTAAAATGTGTTTTACCAAGTTAAAGGCATGCTTGAAGATACAGACTTTCATTATCTGCAATAAGTAACTCACGTATTTTTTTCATGAATGTAACGTTACTTAGTAACTTTTTTTAGTACATTGACGGCGTATTAAGTCTAGGTTTTGATTGAGCAAAAAAGTCTCATCAAATGAGTCCATTCCCCCCCCCCAAAAAAAAAAGAGAGTAAATAGGCGAGTCACCCTCAGGAAGATGGTTTTGACTTTGCCGCAGTCCTTCCCTCGCTCCTCCTCCACGGCGGAGTGTAAGATGTCTTTGGAAGGTACCCGGGCGTAAGCCACGCGCTTTCCGTTGCTGATCATCCACACGAAGACGTCCGGTACGCCGTGTTGGGGCTGCGCGGGAAAAGGAAGGCGGGAGAGAACGTCCAGAGAAAGAGCCAAAAAGGCCGTGGGGCGGGGCTACGTAATCATTCCACCGTGGGCTGCAGGTTTTCATCCCAACCCATCGAGGGGACACCTTTATTGGTCAAAGTGCCTTTGCTGGATCGGTTGCAACAAAAACCTGCACCCGCGGTGGCCCTGGAGGACCGCTTTGCTTTGCCCAGCCCTGGCATAGGGAAAGGGCCCCGTCTTACTTCGTCGGCCAGGAAGCGGAGCTTCTGGAGAAAGCTCTGCGTCAGCTTGACCTTCTCCCTCACCGTGCTCTTCTTCACCTGCGAGCGCATGGCTCTGGCTTGCTGGCCCACGGCTTCCTGCGAGCGCCGCCGCAATTTCAGTCTATCTAGCGTTTGCGTGACTGGGCAACATTTGAAGAAATCAAAAGGTGCATTACCACTTCAGACATGCACAGCTTCAGGCGCTCACGGTCCAGTTTGGTTTTGCCGGACATGTTCTGGTCCGTGTTAGCCAGCACCAGAAACTGACTGCAAAGTCAAAAAACAAAAAAATTGAAATCCATTCTTGCCTCATCTTTCCTTCTTCATTATTTTTGACCCGCATCTGTGGCTCAGCTCCTCCAAGACGCCCCTCAGCCTGCGTTCTGGATACGCCTTTTCCGTCTTGATGATCTCCTGTACGTCGTTCAGACCTTCCTCCTGCCAGAAAAAAAACATCTCCTGGATTAGGGCCGTCTTTGGAAGCAGATGCAATCGAGTCAAAGTACTGGTAGTGGCTAAAATTGAATGGGGTAAAAGTTGCGGTGACCGTGGGTCAAAACGCGTCGCACGGCTCACCAGTTTGTCGGCCATGTTGTCGATGATGTTGGCGTTGTACAGCCTCCGCCGCTGGTCCTGCCACCAACTCTTGACGTAAATGCACGGCTTGCGCTCAAAATACGGCAGGTGGAAGTAGTTTCTGGCGGGGAGGGGCCCCGAGGCTCAAAATGAGAACGGCGCCACGGCAGACGGACGGACGGACGGCGCCCACCGGTCGGTGACGACGGGCCTGACGGGGGGAGTGGTCGCCACCGACGGCGGGTCGCCGTCCATTTCGTCCTCGCTGGAGTCGCCGATGAGATGCGTCTGGTCGCCGCTCTCGGCTTTCTTCTCGGCCGCCGCTTTGGGCTGGAGGGCGCCGTCCGTCTCGTCGCCGTAGTAACCTCGAGGGTGAGAGCGTGTACTCTCAATCTGAACCGGTGACTAAAGCGAAGGGGGGTGGCTACCTATGGTGACCTCAAAGTGGACGGCCTTGTCTCCGATCTTCCTGTCAATCATGGTGGCCTCCAGGAAGGAGGCGAAGAGGAAGAACTCCTCCATTTTCCCAGTGGCGTTCTGTCGAATCCCCGCCCCCCCCCAAAAAAAGAAGACATTTCAGTCTCTGGATTGGACTCCGCCCACTGGACTTAAATCCGAGCGCAAATGAGCACCACCTCCGAGATGTTGGGGATGCTCTCCAGCTGCACCTCGGTGGAGCTGGAGGTCTCGGGCGACGAGGGGTCCAAGATCTCCACCCCCAGGCTGATGAGCAGGCGCGCCCTGAAGGACACGCCCTCGCCCAGACCTTCGTTCAGCTCCTGGTACTCGTCCATCAGCGCGTAGGTGCGGGTGGAGCCGTACGTGTTGACCCAGGCGGGGCCCAGGGTGGGCAGGAAGCCTGAAGGAACGCAAAAACGGAATTGGGGCTTCTCATTTTCGCCAAAAGCCTTTCCCCACGCTGACCTTTGTCGCCGTCGTTGGAGATCTTCCTCAAATCCAGGAAGTGCGTCCCCATGGCCACGTCGTTGACTTTGTCCGAGTCTCGGATCTGGATCTTCATGCGCTTGCACAGCGGCGGGAACATCTCGGTGAAGACGATCTGCTCGTTCCAGATGGGCTCGTAGCAGCTCTTCTGGACCGACGTCTTACCCTGGAAACACGCCAATCGATCGTCATACGGAAGGAATTTTGGACGCGTCCGTCTCTTTTGTGTATCTCAAGGACCACTAGAAGGATCGTTATCTAGCTCCAATGTGTGTTTGTACAGGAGATAGAAAGTGCTTGAATTTTGGAGGGATGATGTCATAAAAGGCTCTCCCAATGGCATTTAAAAAAAAAATAGATTGAATACCTTCTGCCCGGCAAAGTGCACTTGCACGTAGGGGTCCACCAGGTCTTTGTTCTCCCCGATGAAGGCCTTCTTGACGTTCGCCATGATGCTGGCGTTCATCCTCGGGAGCCCCTCGGCCCTGTACACCTTCAAGTAGTAGCGGGCCCACTGGCGCTCGGCCGGGACCCCGTCCGGAATCAACAGGTTTCTGAGGTGGGTACAGGGGGTCCGGTTGTCAACGGGCTGCCAATTCCATCCGCTCGGCCAAAGTCACCCTTCGATGTCGTCGTCGTCCGACTCCCTGGGCTTGTGCGGGGTCTTGACGGCGTCGCCCTTGGCCACCACGGCCACGTCGCACTTGACGTAACCCTTGCACCCGGCCGTGATGTCGTCCGGGTCGGACAGCAAAGCCCATTTGTGGTTAAACTGGTGCTCTGGAAAGGGACGAGACGGGACGTCAGGAAAAAAGATATTGAAAAAAGCACCAATCCATCAAATGGAGATATCTCTAGGTTCTTATTTCATCCACCTGGTTGGGAGTAAATGGTGCCCACGTCCATTTTGAAAGTCCCCACCAGCGTGCCACTTCGTAGCAGGTTTTTGGAGTGGATAACCTGGATAAATGTCCAATCCATTTCAACCGCTCAAGAGTACAAATGGATCGGGGGTCTATGGATAAAGAATAATTGGAGGAGGAGGGGGCACTTACAGACAACTTAAGGATCTTGTCAAACATCACATCCGGAGGGACGTGGAAATCAAAGACAAAATACTGAAAATGAAATAGACAATGTTAGCATTCAACATTTATGAACACACATTCAAAAAGAGCTATTTTGAAAGGCAAGTCTTAACCCTATTTTGAAACTTTAATCTGAATCCTCGTCTTAGTTTGAAAGGCCAATTTGAATGCCCAACATTACTTTGAAATCCTTAGCCAAGTTTGATAGGCCACTTTGAAAGACCTTTGTTTCAGCAGAAGTGCCCAAACTATCAAAGCGCTCTACATACCATACCGTATGGTTTAAGTAGGCAAAGTGAGCAAAAAGAAAGAAAGAAGAAGGGACCGACCTCGTTGTAATAGGGACAATTGGTGGACTCCTTCATGGACGTGTACTTCTTCTCTTCCCCGATTTCCACGCACACCATGGGATCCATGTTGAGCCCCACCAGCTGCCGGGCCTCGATGACGCTCACGCTCACCTGGTTAATAGGACGCCGGATATGAACCGCGGCGGTCCTCGAAAAGGACGCGGTGCCGCCCTGGGACTCACTTGATAATCCACGGGACGTCCGGAGCTCGGCTCCATCTTGATGTCCGGTTTGGACCTATCAGAGCCAGCGTTGGAGAACGCCGTCGACAAACCGCGCGGCTCAACGAGCGGTCTCACCTCTTGTTGGACACGTTGGTGGTGACGGCGGTGACCGACGCCAGAGACACGGTGTCCGGGTCGAAGCGTCCTCCGGCGAAGGCGGCCTCCAGGTTCTGCGTCTCCAGGACGGCGGGCTCATCTGAGCGCAAAAAAAAAAGCAACTGGACGGACGCCAAAGAGTCGGTAGGGCGGGCGCGGCTCTCGTCGTTTCGGCGCTAGTCCTCATTCGGTTTCGGGCGGCCGGCCGTACCTCCGTTTTTGTCGTGCTTGTGTCCACGCTGCTTGGCGCGTTTCATCTTTCAAGCGCTGCACTTTCCCTGCTTTGACAGACAAACAATAACCCGCCACAGAGGAGTCACTTCAGAGGAGTCACTTCAGAGGAGTCACATCAGAGGAGTCACTTCAAACGAGTCACTTCAGAGGAGTCACTTCAGAGGAGTCACTTCAAACGAGTCACTTCAAACGAGTCACTTCAAACGAGTCACTTCAGAGGAGTCACTTCAGACGAGTCACTTCAGAGGAGTCAATTCAAACGAGTCACTTCAAAAGAGTCACTTCAAAAGAGTCACTTCAAACGAGTCGAAAATTTGATTCTCTTTTGTGGATTTAAATGGAAAGAAAAATGTGTCCAATTCAAATGGAACATTAACGGTCGTGTAGGCCACACTTTGACTCCAGCAAATCTTATTTTTCTGGTCTACAAGACCCCAAATGTCAGTTTTTTGTAAGGAAAGTCAAGAAATGATTCACTAATCCTCGAAATGGTTAACTCAATCAATCAGTAATTGATAGGACAATCTGGGAAGCCCCAAATTTTCCCATCGTCCAACTTTTTGGAACCATTTTAAATGGCAACGCCCAAGTGGGGCCAGGACAAGGCCCGCTAAATTATTCAAATGAGGGTGATTAGTACAGAGGATCCATTTCCCACGCCATGTGGAGAAAAAACAGGACTAAATACGAGTGACCTGATGAATCCATTTGCACTTTCCAAACGATTTGAATGCTCCTCAACTCCGACGTCCCAAAATATATTGAACGTCAGAATTTGTCGACGACGGACAGACAATACGTACCGGTTGATGCGGTGCCGTTTTGGTCCAACGCGGCGCTTCCCGTCCGTCCGAGGCTTTTCACGCTCGAGACTGAAATCAAATTTAGAAGAAAAAAGTGGCCATTTTATCCGTTTTTGACAGCACGCGATCCAGCATCCAAATGATCTCGACGAAGGCGCTCAACGCCATGTGATACGCGCGCCATCAATGCTGCATGAGCGGCGAACTCGACACGGGTAACTATAACTTTGGCGTGGACGCTGGACCAATGGGAGCGCGCCGGGCGGACAAAAGATGACTCGACGTTGGTCCGGCGGCCCAGAAAAAAAATAATCCAGAATAATATCAAGTATCCAGTATTTCGTGTCCTGAATTAAACAGCGTTTTAGAAATAAGGAAAATATTTGGTCAATAAACACCAAGAATTCGAACGTAAATGCGATCGTGTTTTCTTGGAAATAAATAAACTTTTTTTTCTATTTTATATGCTTAATCAAATCGAACAAAATGTAAAAATGCATGAAGAAATCATTCAAGACTTTAGAAGTTTAGAAAAAAAATTAAATGTAAAGGAGAATGCATTGCAACTTTAAAACCAGTAAGTGAATACAATGTGTTTTTTTAACCGCATTTTTTTAATTTAAATTTCCAAATTCTAAATAACTAAATGAATGACAGAAAAGAGAAAAGACTTCAATCCACGAATGCGCAATGTTTAGAAAATTCCAGAAAGTTTTGTTCTTGAATAAAAAATGCAAATCTATTAAAATGCAGAGGAAATACATTGAATTTTCTAATCGATAAAAGGAGGCAAAGAAACATCAGTCTTTTTTTTGTTCATGAACGCAATGCATTATTTTCAACGCATTGAAAATAAAAAATAATGTAAAGATCTGAATAAAGTCTATCTATGAAATCCACAATGGCAGCCATTGGAAGTCCTCAGCTCATCAATTAAACATACACGTCGCATCTTAAGTTGCCAAAGTGTCCGATGAAACCACCGCTGTTAATTATTCACACGTTACACTCAGTCAGTCAGTCACTGACACACAAACACACACACACACACACACACACACACACACACACTCACACAAAAAGAATGATTGTTATTATTGTCTTTAGCGCAATGACACTAACTGCAAATCCTCGTATTTCTTGGCTGCTTCCTAACGCAAAATGGCCATATTTCCTAATGATGTTAAAGATGGGCAACTTGACGGACAGATCCGGTTTTGTGTGCGTCCCCCCCAAAAACTGTTGAAAGACTCCAGGCTTAATCACTTGGTGAAGCGAAGGCCGCTGTCATCCAAAGCGTCCGCCACATTACTCTTGAACAAGACGTTTTGGCAAGTGTTTTTGCAACCAATAAATGGCATAAATAAATAAAACAAATGTATATTTTTTGGAACCTTACAGTGTGCCACCTCACACCTTAGGGGGCGTCAAGAAAAAGAATCCTAAACCATTTCAAATTCAATAAGAATCTGAATTGAAATTCCGACGTGATGTATGAAAACACCTGAGAAACGAAGAAAAAGGTTTTTTCAAATGATCTCCTCCATGTCAATGTCAGTTTAAATTAAAGTGCACTTGTTTATGCTGCTCCAAGACGGCCATCTTTCACCATGGCGGTCGACCCGTTAAACACGGCCTTCCACCGCGCCTTTTGGCCTCGCCGGCCGAGCGGCTGACGTGGCTCCATCGTGGTCGTCACGGCAACGGCGATGACGTCACGGGCGAGGGGGAACACCGCATCCCCGTGGCCGCTTCCCGTTATTAAAGTGACATCGCCTCGTCCTCGCTCGGCAAAAGTAAAGCGGAGCAGCACGCCGGGGACGAAAAAGGCCTTTTTATAGAGCGGCTACGGCTACGGCGGGCGGGCGGGCAAGAAGAGGCGCTCTGTTTTTGCCCGCAAATGGCTGAACAGCTGATGCGGGGAGGCAGCGACGGAGCCCCAGGCTTCTTCTCTTAGAAATTCAAAGGGAGGAGGACCAGGAGGAGGCGCGTGGAGCTAGAACTAGCGTCTCTACACCAGGCTTCATAGCCAGCATGTCCGTAAGCAAGAGTGTCAGCTCTGCGCATCAGGCTCCGCCGAGAAGGACGACGCTACGAGAAGGTGAGACCAAACGAGGAGGATTTCCACCTGTGCGTTCAGTAGGAACAAAACAAAAAAACAAGTCTGTATGACTGCGTTAGCGTTGGCTCGAGGCTTTTCTTGCTCTTTACTGACGCTCCATCACGGGAGCTTTCCTGCGTCATGACACGGACGGAAAGTCAACCTGACAGACGCTAAACCATTGGCGTTTTCACCCGTCAGCTACTGTACGGACTGAAAAACGTGGTTAGGAACGGGTTTGGGTCCTGATTTAAGGCTAGGGTTTGTTCCTGGCGTGAAGGGGCAATTAGCTTTCTGGTTAGACCATTGATTTGGTTCAGGGGTCGCCAACTCCGCTCCTCCAGGGATCAACTCATCCGAAACTTGTCCAGAAGGCCGATCCCAAACCCGATGATTGGTTACAGTTGGCCCGGATGTGGAAATCGGACTGGATGACAGTTGGTGATTGGTTCAAGTTAGCTAAGAATAAGTCATAAATGTCAGAGGACACTTTTGTGCACTAGCGACAAGATTCAGTTGAATGTTTCTTTCAAAGCCCGATTTAGGGCTCAGCATAAAATGAGGATTTATGGCTCTAATTGAAACGACTCTTTCCATTTTGCCCCGGCGTCACTTCTGATTTGGAGGAATAACCACCATTTTAGTTTTAAGGCTGGAGCCCTGCTTTGGAAAAAAAGCCAAGGAAAATACTAATAAGCAAAACGTACTGTATTTAAAGATTGTCTTTGTGTCTGTTGTAGCGGGGAGTGGAACAAACGTGGACGAGAGGCTCAAGGCGGCCCGGGAAAGGAGAGAGGAGCAACAGAGATTACTGGGTACGTGGGTGATCGCTCCCAACCAGCCATTACGTAACGTAGTAAGTAGCAGAAAGTGAGTGGCTCCCTTTTCCTCCATCCAGCCTCGCGAGTTCACAACAGATTTGAACGGGAACGGCGGGCCAAGCTTCACTATGAGCAGCAGCTCCAGGAGCGCCAGAAGAAACTGCAGGAGCAGAAACTCAAAGAAGATCGCAGGCGTGCCGCCGTGGAGGAGAAAAGACGGCGCTATCTCAAGGAGGAGAAAGTCAGTTCTTGCCACCCACACCAAAACAAACGCTTACACAAACACCACACGGGGTTGACCTTCCGTTTCTCCACGCCGCAAGGAACGAAATG